>NW_027143749.1:0-49700 GCF_026170545.1 Melanerpes formicivorus
TTTTTTTGGTGCTGAGATACAGGCTGCTCCAACCTGCTGTAAAATGCTTGATTTCGAGAGTGAGCGAAACTAATGAAAACATTGTTGGGGTAAAACCTAAAGGGGAAAGACCTAGGCACCAAATCCAATTTGCCATCTGATCTAACTTCTGGAGGCAGTCAAAAATGAGCATTTGAATTCTTCCCTACCTTATTCCTGTGCTGAGATACAGGCTGCTCCAACCTGCTGTAAAATGCTTGATTTCGAGAGTGAGCGAAACTAATGAAAACATTGTTGGGGTAAAACCTAAAGGGAAAGACCTAGCACCAAATCCAATTTGCCATCTGATTCTAACTTCTGGAGGCAGTCAAAATGATCCTTAGAATTCTTCCCTACCTTATTCCTGTGCTGAGATACAGGCTGCTCCAACCTGCTGTAAAATGCTTGATTTCGAGAGTGAGCGAAACTAATGAAAACATTGTTGGGGTAAAACCTAAAGGGAAAGACCTAGCACCAAATCCAATTTTGCCATCTGATCTAACTTCTGGGAGGCAGTCAAAAATGATCCTTAGAATTCTTCCCTACCTTATTCCTGTGCTGAGATACAGGCTGCTCCAACCTGCTGTAAAATGCTTGATTAAGAGAGGGAGCGAAACTAATGAAAACATTGTTGGGGTAAAACCTAAAGGGAAAGACCTAGCACCAAATCCAATTTGCCATCTGATCTAACTTCTGGAGGCAGTCCAAAATGAGCCTTAGAATTCTTCCCTACCTTATTCCTGTGCTGAGATACAGGCTGCTCCAACCTGCTGTAAAATGCTTGATTTCGAGAGTGAGCGAAACTAATGAAAACATTGTTGGGGTAAAACCTAAAGGGAAAGACCTAGCACCAAATCCAATTTGCCATCTGATCTAACTTCTGGAGGCAGTCAAAATGAGCCTTAGAATTTCTTCCCTACCTTATTCCTGTGCTGAGATACAGGCTGCTCCAACCTGCTGTAAAATGCTTGATTTCGAGAGTGAGCGAAACTAATGAAAACATTGTTGGGGTAAAACCTAAAGGGAAAAGACCCTAGCACCAAATCCAATTTTGCCATCTGATCTAACTTCTGGAGGCAGTCAAAATGAGCCTTAGAATTCTTCCCTACCTTATTTCCTGTGCTGAGATACAGGCTGCTCCAACCTGCTGTAAAATGCTTGATTTCGAGAGTGAGCGAAACTAATGAAAACATTGTTGGGGTAAAACCTAAAGGGAAAGACCTAGCACCAAATCCAATTTGCCATCTGATCTAACTTCTGGAGGCAGTCAAAATGAGCCTTAGAAATTCTTCCCTACCTTATTCCTGTGCTGAGATACAGGCTGCTCCAACCTGCTGTAAAATGCTTGATTTCGAGAGTGGAGCGAAACTAATGAAAACATTGTTGGGGTAAAACCTAAAGGGAAAGACCTAGCACCAAATCCAATTTTGCCATCTGATCTAACTTCTGGAGGCAGTCAAAATGATCCTTAGAATTCTTCCCTACCTTATTCCTGTGCTGAGATACAGGCTGCTCCAACCTGCTGTAAAATGCTTGATTTCGAGAGTGAGCGAAACTAATGAAAACATTGTTGGGGTAAAACCTAAAGGGAAAGAACCTAGCACCAAATCCCAATTTGCCATCTGATCTAACTTCTGGAGGCAGTCAAAATGAGCCTTAGAATTCTTCCCTACCTTATTCCTGTGCTGAGATACAGGCCTGCTCCAACCTGCTGTAAAATGCTTGATTTCGAGAGTGAGCGAAACTAATGAAAACATTGTTGGGGTAAAAACCTAAAGGGAAAGACCTAGCACCAAATCCAATTTGCCATCTGATCTAACTTCTGGAGGCAGTCAAAATGAGCCTTAGAATTCTTCCCTACCTTATTCCTGTGCTGAGATACAGGCTGCTCCAACCTGCTGTAAAATGCTTGATTTCGAGAGTGAGCGAAACTAATGAAAACATTGTTGGGGTAAAACCTAAAGGGAAAGACCTAGCACCAAATCCAATTTGCCATCTGATCTAACTTCTGGAGGCAGTCAAAATGAGCCTTAGAATTCTTCCCTACCTTATTCCTGTGCTGAGGATACAGGCTGCTCCAACCTGCTGTAAAATGCTTGATTTCGAGAGTGAGCGAAACTAATGAAAAACATTGTTGGGGGTAAAACCTAAAGGGAAAGACCTAGCACCAAATCCAAATTTGCCATCTGATCTAACTTCTGGAGGCAGTCAAAATGATCCTTAGAATTCTTCCCTACCTTATTCCTGTGCTGAGATACAGGCTGCTCCAACCTGCTGTAAAATGCTTGATTTCGAGAGTGAGCGAAACTAATGAAAACATTGTTGGGGTAAAACCTAAAGGGAAAGACCTAGCACCAAATCCAATTTGCCATCTGATCTAACTTCTGGAGGCAGTCAAAATGAGCATTTGGAATTCTTCCCTACCTTATTCCTGTGCTGAGATACAGGCTGCTCCAACCTGCTGTAAAATGCTTGATTTCGAGAGTGAGCGAAACTAATGAAAACATTGTTGGGGGTAAAACCTAAAGGGAAAGACCTAGCACCAAATCCAATTTGCCATCTGATCTAACTTCTGGAGGGCAGTCCAAAATGAGCCTTAGAATTCTTCCCTACCTTATTCCTGTGCTGAGATACAGGCTGCTCCAACCTGCTGTAAAATGCTTGATTTCGAGAGTGAGCGAAACTAATGAAAACATTGTTGGGGTAAAACCTAAAGGGAAAGACCTAGCACCAAATCCAATTTGCCATCTGATCTAACTTCTGGAGGGCAGTCAAAATGATCCTTAGAATTCTTCCCTACCTTATTCCTGTGCTGAGATACAGGCTGCTCCAAACCTGCTGTAAAATGCTTGATTTCGAGAGTGAGCGAAACTAATGAAAACATTGTTGGGGTAAAAGCTAAAGGGAAAAGACCTAGCACCAAATCCAATTTGCCATCTGATCTAACTTCTGGAGGCCAGTCAAAATGAGCATTTGAATTCTTCCCTACCTTATTCCTGTTGCTGAGATACAGGCTGCTCCAACCTGCTGTAAAATGCTTGATTTCGAGAGTGAGCGAAACTAATGAAAACATTGTTGGGGTAAAACCTAAAGGGAAAGACCTAGCCCCAAATCCAATTTTGCCATCTGATCTAACTTCTGGAGGCAGTCAAAATGATCCTTAGAATTCTTCCCTACCTTATTCCTGTGCTGAGATACAGGGCTGCTCCAACCTGCTGTAAAATGCTTGATTTCGAGAGTGAGCGAAACTAATGAAAACATTGTTGGGGTAAAACCTAAAGGGAAAGACCTAGCACCAAATCCAATTTGGCCATCTGATCTAACTTCTGGAGGCAGTCCAAATGAGCCTTAGAATTCTTCCCTACCTTATTCCTGTGCTGAGATACAGGCTGGCTCCAACCTGCTGTAAAAATGCTTGATTTTCGAGAGTGAGCGAAACTAATGAAAACATTGTTGGGGTAAAACCTAAAGGGAAAGACCTAGCACCAAATCCAATTTGCCATCTGATCTAACTTCTGGAGGCAGTCAAAATGAGCCTTAGAATTCTTCCCTACCTATTCCTGTGCTGAGATACAGGCTGCTCCAACCTGCTGTAAAATGCTTGATTTCGAGAGTGAGCGAAACTAATGAAAACATTGTTGGGGTAAAACCTAAAGGGAAAGACCTAGCACCAAATCCAATTTGCCATCTGATCTAACTTCTGGAGGCAGTCAAAATGAGCCTTAGAATTCTTCCCTACCTTATTCCTGTGCTGAGATACAGGCTGCTCCAACCTGCTGTAAAATGCTTGATTTCGAGAGTGAGCGAAACTAATGAAAAACATTGTTGGGGTAAAACCTAAAGGGAAAAGACCTAGCACCAAATCCAATTTGGCCATCTGATCTAACTTCTGGAGGCAGTCAAAATGAGCCTTAGAATTCTTCCCTACCTTATTCCTGTGCTGAGATACAGGCTGCTCCAACCTGCTGTAAAATGCTTGATTTCGAGAGTGAGCCGAAACTAATGAAAACATTGTTGGGGTAAAACCTAAAGGGAAAGACCTAGCACCAAATCCAATTTGCCATCTGATCTAACTTCTGGAGGCAGTCAAAATGATCCTTAGAATTCTTCCCTACCTTATTCCTGTGCTGAGATACAGGCTGCTCCAACCTGCTGGTAAAATGCTTGATTTCGAGAGGTGAGCGAAACTAATGAAAACATTGTTGGGGTAAAACCTAAAGGGAAAGACCTAGCACCAAATCCCAATTTGCCATCTGATCTAACTTCTGGAGGCAGTCAAAATGAGCCTTAGAATTCTTCCCTACCTTATTCCTGTGCTGAGATACAGGCTGCTCCAACCTGCTGTAAAATGCTTGATTTCGAGAGTGAGCGAAACTAATGAAAACATTGTTGGGGTAAAACCTAAAGGGAAAGACCTAGCACCAAATCCAATTTGCCATCTGAATCTAACTTCTGGAGGCAGTCAAAATGAGCCTTAGAATTCTTCCCTACCTTATTCCTGTGCTGAGATACAGGCTGCTCCAACCTGCTGTAAAATGCTTGATTTCGAGAGTGAGCGAAACTAATGAAAACATTGTTGGGGTAAAACCTAAAGGGAAAGACCTAGCACCAAATCCAATTTGCCATCTGATCTAACTTCTGGAGGCAGTCAAAAATGAGCCTTAGAATTCTTCCCTACCTTATTCCTGTGCTGAGATACAGGCTGCTCCAACCTGCTGTAAAATGCTTGATTTCGAGAGTGAGCGAAACTAATGAAAACATTGTTGGGGTAAAACCTAAAGGGAAAGACCTAGCACCAAATCCAATTTGCCATCTGATCTAACTTCTGGAGGCAGTCAAAATGATCCTTAGAATTCTTCCCTACCTTATTCCTGTGCTGAGATACAGGCTGCTCCAACCTGCTGTAAAATGCTTGATTTCGAGAGTGAGCGAAACTAATGAAAACATTGTTGGGGTAAAACCTAAAGGGAAAGACCTAGCACCAAATCCAATTTGCCATCTGATCTAACTTCTGGAGGCAGTCAAAATGAGCATTTGAATTCTTCCCTACCTTATTCCTGTGCTGAGATACAGGCTGCTCCAACCTGCTGTAAAATGCTTGATTTCGAGAGTGAGCGAAACTAATGAAAACATTGTTGGGGTAAAACCTAAAGGGAAAGACCTAGCACCAAATCCAATTTGCCATCTGATCTAACTTCTGGAGGCAGTCAAAATGAGCCTTAGAATTCTTCCCTACCTTATTCCTGTGCTGAGATACAGGCTGCTCCAACCTGCTGTAAAATGCTTGATTTCGAGAGTGAGCGAAACTAATGAAAACATTGTTGGGGTAAAACCTAAAGGGAAAGACCTAGCACCAAATCCAATTTGCCATCTGATCTAACTTCTGGAGGCAGTCAAAATGATCCTTAGAATTCTTCCCTACCTTATTCCTGTGCTGAGATACAGGCTGCTCCAACCTGCTGTAAAATGCTTGATTTCGAGAGTGAGCGAAACTAATGAAAACATTGTTGGGGTAAAAGCTAAAGGGAAAGACCTAGCACCAAATCCAATTTGCCATCTGATCTAACTTCTGGAGGCAGTCAAAATGAGCATTTGAATTCTTCCCTACCTTATTCCTGTGCTGAGATACAGGCTGCTCCAACCTGCTGTAAAATGCTTGATTTCGAGAGTGAGCGAAACTAATGAAAACATTGTTGGGGTAAAACCTAAAGGGAAAGACCTAGCCCCCAAATCCAATTTGCCATCTGATCTAACTTCTGGAGGCAGTCAAAATGATCCTTAGAATTCTTCCCTACCTTATTCCTGTGCTGAGATACAGGCTGCTCCAACCTGCTGTAAAATGCTTGATTTCGAGAGTGAGCGAAACTAATGAAAACATTGTTGGGGTAAAACCTAAAGGGAAAGACCTAGCACCAAATCCAATTTGCCATCTGATCTAACTTCTGGAGGCAGTCAAAATGAGCCTTAGAATTCTTCCCTACCTTATTCCTGTGCTGAGATACAGGCTGCTCCAACCTGCTGTAAAATGCTTGATTTCGAGAGTGAGCGAAACTAATGAAAACATTGTTGGGGTAAAACCTAAAGGGAAAGACCTAGCACCAAATCCAATTTGCCATCTGATCTAACTTCTGGAGGCAGTCAAAATGAGCCTTAGAATTCTTCCCTACCTTATTCCTGTGCTGAGATACAGGCTGCTCCAACCTGCTGTAAAATGCTTGATTTCGAGAGTGAGCGAAACTAATGAAAACATTGTTGGGGTAAAACCTAAAGGGAAAGACCTAGCACCAAATCCAATTTGCCATCTGATCTAACTTCTGGAGGCAGTCCAAATGAGCCTTAGAATTCTTCCCTACCTTATTCCTGTGCTGAGATACAGGCTGCTCCAACCTGCTGTAAAATGCTTGATTTCGAGAGTGAGCGAAACTAATGAAAACATTGTTGGGGTAAAACCTAAAGGGAAAGACCTAGCACCAAATCCAATTTGCCATCTGATCTAACTTCTGGAGGCAGTCAAAATGAGCCTTAGAATTCTTCCCTACCTTATTCCTGTGCTGAGATACAGGCTGCTCCAACCTGCTGTAAAATGCTTGATTTCGAGAGTGAGCGAAACTAATGAAAACATTGTTGGGGTAAAACCTAAAGGGAAAGACCTAGCACCAAATCCAATTTGCCATCTGATCTAACTTCTGGAGGCAGTCAAAATGAGCCTTAGAATTCTTCCCTACCTTATTCCTGTGCTGAGATACAGGCTGCTCCAACCTGCTGTAAAATGCTTGATTTCGAGAGTGAGCGAAACTAATGAAAACATTGTTGGGGTAAAACCTAAAGGGAAAGACCTAGCACCAAATCCAATTTGCCATCTGATCTAACTTCTGGAGGCAGTCAAAATGAGCCTTAGAATTCTTCCCTACCTTATTCCTGTGCTGAGATACAGGCTGCTCCAACCTGCTGTAAAATGCTTGATTTCGAGAGTGAGCGAAACTAATGAAAACATTGTTGGGGTAAAACCTAAAGGGAAAGACCTAGCACCAAATCCAATTTGCCATCTGATCTAACTTCTGGAGGCAGTCAAAATGAGCCTTAGAATTCTTCCCTACCTTATTCCTGTGCTGAGATACAGGCTGCTCCAACCTGCTGTAAAATGCTTGATTTCGAGAGTGAGCGAAACTAATGAAAACATTGTTGGGGTAAAACCTAAAGGGAAAGACCTAGCACCAAATCCAATTTGCCATCTGATCTAACTTCTGGAGGCAGTCAAAATGATCCTTAGAATTCTTCCCTACCTTATTCCTGTGCTGAGATACAGGCTGCTCCAACCTGCTGTAAAATGCTTGATTTCGAGAGTGAGCGAAACTAATGAAAACATTGTTGGGGTAAAACCTAAAGGGAAAGACCTAGCACCAAATCCAATTTGCCATCTGATCTAACTTCTGGAGGCAGTCAAAATGATCCTTAGAATTCTTCCCTACCTTATTCCTGTGCTGAGATACAGGCTGCTCCAACCTGCTGTAAAATGCTTGATTTCGAGAGTGAGCGAAACTAATGAAAACATTGTTGGGGTAAAACCTAAAGGGAAAGACCTAGCACCAAATCCAATTTGCCATCTGATCTAACTTCTGGAGGCAGTCAAAATGAGCATTTGAATTCTTCCCTACCTTATTCCTGTGCTGAGATACAGGCTGCTCCAACCTGCTGTAAAATGCTTGATTTCGAGAGTGAGCGAAACTAATGAAAACATTGTTGGGGTAAAACCTAAAGGGAAAGACCTAGCCCCAAATCCAATTTGCCATCTGATCTAACTTCTGGAGGCAGTCAAAATGATCCTTAGAATTCTTCCCTACCTTATTCCTGTGCTGAGATACAGGCTGCTCCAACCTGCTGTAAAATGCTTGATTTCGAGAGTGAGCGAAACTAATGAAAACATTGTTGGGGTAAAACCTAAAGGGAAAGACCTAGCACCAAATCCAATTTGCCATCTGATCTAACTTCTGGAGGCAGTCAAAATGAGCATTTGAATTCTTCCCTACCTTATTCCTGTGCTGAGATACAGGCTGCTCCAACCTGCTGTAAAATGCTTGATTTCGAGAGTGAGCGAAACTAATGAAAACATTGTTGGGGTAAAACCTAAAGGGAAAGACCTAGCACCAAATCCAATTTGCCATCTGATCTAACTTCTGGAGGCAGTCAAAATGAGCCTTAGAATTCTTCCCTACCTTATTCCTGTGCTGAGATACAGGCTGCTCCAACCTGCTGTAAAATGCTTGATTTCGAGAGTGAGCGAAACTAATGAAAACATTGTTGGGGTAAAACCTAAAGGGAAAGACCTAGCACCAAATCCAATTTGCCATCTGATCTAACTTCTGGAGGCAGTCCAAATGAGCCTTAGAATTCTTCCCTACCTTATTCCTGTGCTGAGATACAGGCTGCTCCAACCTGCTGTAAAATGCTTGATTTCGAGAGTGAGCGAAACTAATGAAAACATTGTTGGGGTAAAACCTAAAGGGAAAGACCTAGCACCAAATCCAATTTGCCATCTGATCTAACTTCTGGAGGCAGTCAAAATGAGCCTTAGAATTCTTCCCTACCTTATTCCTGTGCTGAGATACAGGCTGCTCCAACCTGCTGTAAAATGCTTGATTTCGAGAGTGAGCGAAACTAATGAAAACATTGTTGGGGTAAAACCTAAAGGGAAAGACCTAGCACCAAATCCAATTTGCCATCTGATCTAACTTCTGGAGGCAGTCAAAATGAGCATTTGAATTCTTCCCTACCTTATTCCTGTGCTGAGATACAGGCTGCTCCAACCTGCTGTAAAATGCTTGATTTCGAGAGTGAGCGAAACTAATGAAAACATTGTTGGGGTAAAACCTAAAGGGAAAGACCTAGCACCAAATCCAATTTGCCATCTGATCTAACTTCTGGAGGCAGTCAAAATGATCCTTAGAATTCTTCCCTACCTTATTCCTGTGCTGAGATACAGGCTGCTCCAACCTGCTGTAAAATGCTTGATTTCGAGAGTGAGCGAAACTAATGAAAACATTGTTGGGGTAAAACCTAAAGGGAAAGACCTAGCACCAAATCCAATTTGCCATCTGATCTAACTTCTGGAGGCAGTCAAAATGAGCCTTAGAATTCTTCCCTACCTTATTCCTGTGCTGAGATACAGGCTGCTCCAACCTGCTGTAAAATGCTTGATTTCGAGAGTGAGCGAAACTAATGAAAACATTGTTGGGGTAAAACCTAAAGGGAAAGACCTAGCACCAAATCCAATTTGCCATCTGATCTAACTTCTGGAGGCAGTCAAAATGATCCTTAGAATTCTTCCCTACCTTATTCCTGTGCTGAGATACAGGCTGCTCCAACCTGCTGTAAAATGCTTGATTTCGAGAGTGAGCGAAACTAATGAAAACATTGTTGGGGTAAAACCTAAAGGGAAAGACCTAGCACCAAATCCAATTTGCCATCTGATCTAACTTCTGGAGGCAGTCAAAATGATCCTTAGAATTCTTCCCTACCTTATTCCTGTGCTGAGATACAGGCTGCTCCAACCTGCTGTAAAATGCTTGATTTCGAGAGTGAGCGAAACTAATGAAAACATTGTTGGGGTAAAACCTAAAGGGAAAGACCTAGCACCAAATCCAATTTGCCATCTGATCTAACTTCTGGAGGCAGTCAAAATGAGCATTTGAATTCTTCCCTACCTTATTCCTGTGCTGAGATACAGGCTGCTCCAACCTGCTGTAAAATGCTTGATTTCGAGAGTGAGCGAAACTAATGAAAACATTGTTGGGGTAAAACCTAAAGGGAAAGACCTAGCCCCAAATCCAATTTGCCATCTGATCTAACTTCTGGAGGCAGTCAAAATGATCCTTAGAATTCTTCCCTACCTTATTCCTGTGCTGAGATACAGGCTGCTCCAACCTGCTGTAAAATGCTTGATTTCGAGAGTGAGCGAAACTAATGAAAACATTGTTGGGGTAAAACCTAAAGGGAAAGACCTAGCACCAAATCCAATTTGCCATCTGATCTAACTTCTGGAGGCAGTCAAAATGAGCCTTAGAATTCTTCCCTACCTTATTCCTGTGCTGAGATACAGGCTGCTCCAACCTGCTGTAAAATGCTTGATTTCGAGAGTGAGCGAAACTAATGAAAACATTGTTGGGGTAAAACCTAAAGGGAAAGACCTAGCACCAAATCCAATTTGCCATCTGATCTAACTTCTGGAGGCAGTCAAAATGAGCCTTAGAATTCTTCCCTACCTTATTCCTGTGCTGAGATACAGGCTGCTCCAACCTGCTGTAAAATGCTTGATTTCGAGAGTGAGCGAAACTAATGAAAACATTGTTGGGGTAAAACCTAAAGGGAAAGACCTAGCACCAAATCCAATTTGCCATCTGATCTAACTTCTGGAGGCAGTCCAAATGAGCCTTAGAATTCTTCCCTACCTTATTCCTGTGCTGAGATACAGGCTGCTCCAACCTGCTGTAAAATGCTTGATTTCGAGAGTGAGCGAAACTAATGAAAACATTGTTGGGGTAAAACCTAAAGGGAAAGACCTAGCACCAAATCCAATTTGCCATCTGATCTAACTTCTGGAGGCAGTCAAAATGAGCCTTAGAATTCTTCCCTACCTTATTCCTGTGCTGAGATACAGGCTGCTCCAACCTGCTGTAAAATGCTTGATTTCGAGAGTGAGCGAAACTAATGAAAACATTGTTGGGGTAAAACCTAAAGGGAAAGACCTAGCACCAAATCCAATTTGCCATCTGATCTAACTTCTGGAGGCAGTCAAAATGAGCATTTGAATTCTTCCCTACCTTATTCCTGTGCTGAGATACAGGCTGCTCCAACCTGCTGTAAAATGCTTGATTTCGAGAGTGAGCGAAACTAATGAAAACATTGTTGGGGTAAAACCTAAAGGGAAAGACCTAGCACCAAATCCAATTTGCCATCTGATCTAACTTCTGGAGGCAGTCAAAATGATCCTTAGAATTCTTCCCTACCTTATTCCTGTGCTGAGATACAGGCTGCTCCAACCTGCTGTAAAATGCTTGATTTCGAGAGTGAGCGAAACTAATGAAAACATTGTTGGGGTAAAACCTAAAGGGAAAGACCTAGCACCAAATCCAATTTGCCATCTGATCTAACTTCTGGAGGCAGTCAAAATGAGCCTTAGAATTCTTCCCTACCTTATTCCTGTGCTGAGATACAGGCTGCTCCAACCTGCTGTAAAATGCTTGATTTCGAGAGTGAGCGAAACTAATGAAAACATTGTTGGGGTAAAACCTAAAGGGAAAGACCTAGCACCAAATCCAATTTGCCATCTGATCTAACTTCTGGAGGCAGTCAAAATGATCCTTAGAATTCTTCCCTACCTTATTCCTGTGCTGAGATACAGGCTGCTCCAACCTGCTGTAAAATGCTTGATTTCGAGAGTGAGCGAAACTAATGAAAACATTGTTGGGGTAAAACCTAAAGGGAAAGACCTAGCACCAAATCCAATTTGCCATCTGATCTAACTTCTGGAGGCAGTCAAAATGATCCTTAGAATTCTTCCCTACCTTATTCCTGTGCTGAGATACAGGCTGCTCCAACCTGCTGTAAAATGCTTGATTTCGAGAGTGAGCGAAACTAATGAAAACATTGTTGGGGTAAAACCTAAAGGGAAAGACCTAGCACCAAATCCAATTTGCCATCTGATCTAACTTCTGGAGGCAGTCAAAATGAGCATTTGAATTCTTCCCTACCTTATTCCTGTGCTGAGATACAGGCTGCTCCAACCTGCTGTAAAATGCTTGATTTCGAGAGTGAGCGAAACTAATGAAAACATTGTTGGGGTAAAACCTAAAGGGAAAGACCTAGCCCCAAATCCAATTTCCCATCTGATCTAACTTCTGGAGGCAGTCAAAATGATCCTTAGAATTCTTCCCTACCTTATTCCTGTGCTGAGATACAGGCTGCTCCAACCTGCTGTAAAATGCTTGATTTCGAGAGTGAGCGAAACTAATGAAAACATTGTTGGGGTAAAACCTAAAGGGAAAGACCTAGCACCAAATCCAATTTGCCATCTGATCTAACTTCTGGAGGCAGTCAAAATGAGCCTTAGAATTCTTCCCTACCTTATTCCTGTGCTGAGATACAGGCTGCTCCAACCTGCTGTAAAATGCTTGATTTCGAGAGTGAGCGAAACTAATGAAAACATTGTTGGGGTAAAACCTAAAGGGAAAGACCTAGCACCAAATCCAATTTGCCATCTGATCTAACTTCTGGAGGCAGTCAAAATGATCCTTAGAATTCTTCCCTACCTTATTCCTGTGCTGAGATACAGGCTGCTCCAACCTGCTGTAAAATGCTTGATTTCGAGAGTGAGCGAAACTAATGAAAACATTGTTGGGGTAAAACCTAAAGGGAAAGACCTAGCACCAAATCCAATTTGCCATCTGATCTAACTTCTGGAGGCAGTCAAAATGAGCATTTGAATTCTTCCCTACCTTATTCCTGTGCTGAGATACAGGCTGCTCCAACCTGCTGTAAAATGCTTGATTTCGAGAGTGAGCGAAACTAATGAAAACATTGTTGGGGTAAAACCTAAAGGGAAAGACCTAGCACCAAATCCAATTTGCCATCTGATCTAACTTCTGGAGGCAGTCAAAATGAGCCTTAGAATTCTTCCCTACCTTATTCCTGTGCTGAGATACAGGCTGCTCCAACCTGCTGTAAAATGCTTGATTTCGAGAGTGAGCGAAACTAATGAAAACATTGTTGGGGTAAAACCTAAAGGGAAAGACCTAGCACCAAATCCAATTTGCCATCTGATCTAACTTCTGGAGGCAGTCAAAATGAGCCTTAGAATTCTTCCCTACCTTATTCCTGTGCTGAGATACAGGCTGCTCCAACCTGCTGTAAAATGCTTGATTTCGAGAGTGAGCGAAACTAATGAAAACATTGTTGGGGTAAAACCTAAAGGGAAAGACCTAGCACCAAATCCAATTTGCCATCTGATCTAACTTCTGGAGGCAGTCAAAATGAGCCTTAGAATTCTTCCCTACCTTATTCCTGTGCTGAGATACAGGCTGCTCCAACCTGCTGTAAAATGCTTGATTTCGAGAGTGAGCGAAACTAATGAAAACATTGTTGGGGTAAAACCTAAAGGGAAAGACCTAGCACCAAATCCAATTTGCCATCTGATCTAACTTCTGGAGGCAGTCCAAATGAGCCTTAGAATTCTTCCCTACCTTATTCCTGTGCTGAGATACAGGCTGCTCCAACCTGCTGTAAAATGCTTGATTTCGAGAGTGAGCGAAACTAATGAAAACATTGTTGGGGTAAAACCTAAAGGGAAAGACCTAGCACCAAATCCAATTTGCCATCTGATCTAACTTCTGGAGGCAGTCAAAATGAGCCTTAGAATTCTTCCCTACCTTATTCCTGTGCTGAGATACAGGCTGCTCCAACCTGCTGTAAAATGCTTGATTTCGAGAGTGAGCGAAACTAATGAAAACATTGTTGGGGTAAAACCTAAAGGGAAAGACCTAGCACCAAATCCAATTTGCCATCTGATCTAACTTCTGGAGGCAGTCAAAATGAGCCTTAGAATTCTTCCCTACCTTATTCCTGTGCTGAGATACAGGCTGCTCCAACCTGCTGTAAAATGCTTGATTTCGAGAGTGAGCGAAACTAATGAAAACATTGTTGGGGTAAAACCTAAAGGGAAAGACCTAGCACCAAATCCAATTTGCCATCTGATCTAACTTCTGGAGGCAGTCAAAATGAGCCTTAGAATTCTTCCCTACCTTATTCCTGTGCTGAGATACAGGCTGCTCCAACCTGCTGTAAAATGCTTGATTTCGAGAGTGAGCGAAACTAATGAAAACATTGTTGGGGTAAAACCTAAAGGGAAAGACCTAGCACCAAATCCAATTTGCCATCTGATCTAACTTCTGGAGGCAGTCAAAATGAGCCTTAGAATTCTTCCCTACCTTATTCCTGTGCTGAGATACAGGCTGCTCCAACCTGCTGTAAAATGCTTGATTTCGAGAGTGAGCGAAACTAATGAAAACATTGTTGGGGTAAAACCTAAAGGGAAAGACCTAGCACCAAATCCAATTTGCCATCTGATCTAACTTCTGGAGGCAGTCAAAATGATCCTTAGAATTCTTCCCTACCTTATTCCTGTGCTGAGATACAGGCTGCTCCAACCTGCTGTAAAATGCTTGATTTCGAGAGTGAGCGAAACTAATGAAAACATTGTTGGGGTAAAACCTAAAGGGAAAGACCTAGCACCAAATCCAATTTGCCATCTGATCTAACTTCTGGAGGCAGTCAAAATGAGCCTTAGAATTCTTCCCTACCTTATTCCTGTGCTGAGATACAGGCTGCTCCAACCTGCTGTAAAATGCTTGATTTCGAGAGTGAGCGAAACTAATGAAAACATTGTTGGGGTAAAACCTAAAGGGAAAGACCTAGCACCAAATCCAATTTGCCATCTGATCTAACTTCTGGAGGCAGTCAAAATGAGCATTTGAATTCTTCCCTACCTTATTCCTGTGCTGAGATACAGGCTGCTCCAACCTGCTGTAAAATGCTTGATTTCGAGAGTGAGCGAAACTAATGAAAACATTGTTGGGGTAAAACCTAAAGGGAAAGACCTAGCCCCAAATCCAATTTGCCATCTGATCTAACTTCTGGAGGCAGTCAAAATGATCCTTAGAATTCTTCCCTACCTTATTCCTGTGCTGAGATACAGGCTGCTCCAACCTGCTGTAAAATGCTTGATTTCGAGAGTGAGCGAAACTAATGAAAACATTGTTGGGGTAAAACCTAAAGGGAAAGACCTAGCACCAAATCCAATTTGCCATCTGATCTAACTTCTGGAGGCAGTCAAAATGAGCCTTAGAATTCTTCCCTACCTTATTCCTGTGCTGAGATACAGGCTGCTCCAACCTGCTGTAAAATGCTTGATTTCGAGAGTGAGCGAAACTAATGAAAACATTGTTGGGGTAAAACCTAAAGGGAAAGACCTAGCACCAAATCCAATTTGCCATCTGATCTAACTTCTGGAGGCAGTCAAAATGAGCCTTAGAATTCTTCCCTACCTTATTCCTGTGCTGAGATACAGGCTGCTCCAACCTGCTGTAAAATGCTTGATTTCGAGAGTGAGCGAAACTAATGAAAACATTGTTGGGGTAAAACCTAAAGGGAAAGACCTAGCACCAAATCCAATTTGCCATCTGATCTAACTTCTGGAGGCAGTCAAAATGAGCCTTAGAATTCTTCCCTACCTTATTCCTGTGCTGAGATACAGGCTGCTCCAACCTGCTGTAAAATGCTTGATTTCGAGAGTGAGCGAAACTAATGAAAACATTGTTGGGGTAAAACCTAAAGGGAAAGACCTAGCACCAAATCCAATTTGCCATCTGATCTAACTTCTGGAGGCAGTCAAAATGAGCCTTAGAATTCTTCCCTACCTTATTCCTGTGCTGAGATACAGGCTGCTCCAACCTGCTGTAAAATGCTTGATTTCGAGAGTGAGCGAAACTAATGAAAACATTGTTGGGGTAAAACCTAAAGGGAAAGACCTAGCACCAAATCCAATTTGCCATCTGATCTAACTTCTGGAGGCAGTCAAAATGATCCTTAGAATTCTTCCCTACCTTATTCCTGTGCTGAGATACAGGCTGCTCCAACCTGCTGTAAAATGCTTGATTTCGAGAGTGAGCGAAACTAATGAAAACATTGTTGGGGTAAAACCTAAAGGGAAAGACCTAGCACCAAATCCAATTTGCCATCTGATCTAACTTCTGGAGGCAGTCAAAATGATCCTTAGAATTCTTCCCTACCTTATTCCTGTGCTGAGATACAGGCTGCTCCAACCTGCTGTAAAATGCTTGATTTCGAGAGTGAGCGAAACTAATGAAAACATTGTTGGGGTAAAACCTAAAGGGAAAGACCTAGCACCAAATCCAATTTGCCATCTGATCTAACTTCTGGAGGCAGTCAAAATGATCCTTAGAATTCTTCCCTACCTTATTCCTGTGCTGAGATACAGGCTGCTCCAACCTGCTGTAAAATGCTTGATTTCGAGAGTGAGCGAAACTAATGAAAACATTGTTGGGGTAAAACCTAAAGGGAAAGACCTAGCACCAAATCCAATTTGCCATCTGATCTAACTTCTGGAGGCAGTCAAAATGAGCCTTAGAATTCTTCCCTACCTTATTCCTGTGCTGAGATACAGGCTGCTCCAACCTGCTGTAAAATGCTTGATTTCGAGAGTGAGCGAAACTAATGAAAACATTGTTGGGGTAAAACCTAAAGGGAAAGACCTAGCACCAAATCCAATTTGCCATCTGATCTAACTTCTGGAGGCAGTCAAAATGAGCATTTGAATTCTTCCCTACCTTATTCCTGTGCTGAGATACAGGCTGCTCCAACCTGCTGTAAAATGCTTGATTTCGAGAGTGAGCGAAACTAATGAAAACATTGTTGGGGTAAAACCTAAAGGGAAAGACCTAGCCCCAAATCCAATTTGCCATCTGATCTAACTTCTGGAGGCAGTCAAAATGATCCTTAGAATTCTTCCCTACCTTATTCCTGTGCTGAGATACAGGCTGCTCCAACCTGCTGTAAAATGCTTGATTTCGAGAGTGAGCGAAACTAATGAAAACATTGTTGGGGTAAAACCTAAAGGGAAAGACCTAGCACCAAATCCAATTTGCCATCTGATCTAACTTCTGGAGGCAGTCAAAATGAGCCTTAGAATTCTTCCCTACCTTATTCCTGTGCTGAGATACAGGCTGCTCCAACCTGCTGTAAAATGCTTGATTTCGAGAGTGAGCGAAACTAATGAAAACATTGTTGGGGTAAAACCTAAAGGGAAAGACCTAGCACCAAATCCAATTTGCCATCTGATCTAACTTCTGGAGGCAGTCAAAATGAGCCTTAGAATTCTTCCCTACCTTATTCCTGTGCTGAGATACAGGCTGCTCCAACCTGCTGTAAAATGCTTGATTTCGAGAGTGAGCGAAACTAATGAAAACATTGTTGGGGTAAAACCTAAAGGGAAAGACCTAGCACCAAATCCAATTTGCCATCTGATCTAACTTCTGGAGGCAGTCCAAATGAGCCTTAGAATTCTTCCCTACCTTATTCCTGTGCTGAGATACAGGCTGCTCCAACCTGCTGTAAAATGCTTGATTTCGAGAGTGAGCGAAACTAATGAAAACATTGTTGGGGTAAAACCTAAAGGGAAAGACCTAGCACCAAATCCAATTTGCCATCTGATCTAACTTCTGGAGGCAGTCAAAATGAGCCTTAGAATTCTTCCCTACCTTATTCCTGTGCTGAGATACAGGCTGCTCCAACCTGCTGTAAAATGCTTGATTTCGAGAGTGAGCGAAACTAATGAAAACATTGTTGGGGTAAAACCTAAAGGGAAAGACCTAGCACCAAATCCAATTTGCCATCTGATCTAACTTCTGGAGGCAGTCAAAATGATCCTTAGAATTCTTCCCTACCTTATTCCTGTGCTGAGATACAGGCTGCTCCAACCTGCTGTAAAATGCTTGATTTCGAGAGTGAGCGAAACTAATGAAAACATTGTTGGGGTAAAACCTAAAGGGAAAGACCTAGCACCAAATCCAATTTGCCATCTGATCTAACTTCTGGAGGCAGTCAAAATGATCCTTAGAATTCTTCCCTACCTTATTCCTGTGCTGAGATACAGGCTGCTCCAACCTGCTGTAAAATGCTTGATTTCGAGAGTGAGCGAAACTAATGAAAACATTGTTGGGGTAAAACCTAAAGGGAAAGACCTAGCACCAAATCCAATTTGCCATCTGATCTAACTTCTGGAGGCAGTCAAAATGAGCCTTAGAATTCTTCCCTACCTTATTCCTGTGCTGAGATACAGGCTGCTCCAACCTGCTGTAAAATGCTTGATTTCGAGAGTGAGCGAAACTAATGAAAACATTGTTGGGGTAAAACCTAAAGGGAAAGACCTAGCACCAAATCCAATTTGCCATCTGATCTAACTTCTGGAGGCAGTCAAAATGATCCTTAGAATTCTTCCCTACCTTATTCCTGTGCTGAGATACAGGCTGCTCCAACCTGCTGTAAAATGCTTGATTTCGAGAGTGAGCGAAACTAATGAAAACATTGTTGGGGTAAAACCTAAAGGGAAAGACCTAGCACCAAATCCAATTTGCCATCTGATCTAACTTCTGGAGGCAGTCAAAATGATCCTTAGAATTCTTCCCTACCTTATTCCTGTGCTGAGATACAGGCTGCTCCAACCTGCTGTAAAATGCTTGATTTCGAGAGTGAGCGAAACTAATGAAAACATTGTTGGGGTAAAACCTAAAGGGAAAGACCTAGCACCAAATCCAATTTGCCATCTGATCTAACTTCTGGAGGCAGTCAAAATGAGCATTTGAATTCTTCCCTACCTTATTCCTGTGCTGAGATACAGGCTGCTCCAACCTGCTGTAAAATGCTTGATTTCGAGAGTGAGCGAAACTAATGAAAACATTGTTGGGGTAAAACCTAAAGGGAAAGACCTAGCACCAAATCCAATTTGCCATCTGATCTAACTTCTGGAGGCAGTCAAAATGAGCCTTAGAATTCTTCCCTACCTTATTCCTGTGCTGAGATACAGGCTGCTCCAACCTGCTGTAAAATGCTTGATTTCGAGAGTGAGCGAAACTAATGAAAACATTGTTGGGGTAAAACCTAAAGGGAAAGACCTAGCACCAAATCCAATTTGCCATCTGATCTAACTTCTGGAGGCAGTCCAAATGAGCCTTAGAATTCTTCCCTACCTTATTCCTGTGCTGAGATACAGGCTGCTCCAACCTGCTGTAAAATGCTTGATTTCGAGAGTGAGCGAAACTAATGAAAACATTGTTGGGGTAAAACCTAAAGGGAAAGACCTAGCACCAAATCCAATTTGCCATCTGATCTAACTTCTGGAGGCAGTCAAAATGAGCCTTAGAATTCTTCCCTACCTTATTCCTGTGCTGAGATACAGGCTGCTCCAACCTGCTGTAAAATGCTTGATTTCGAGAGTGAGCGAAACTAATGAAAACATTGTTGGGGTAAAACCTAAAGGGAAAGACCTAGCACCAAATCCAATTTGCCATCTGATCTAACTTCTGGAGGCAGTCAAAATGATCCTTAGAATTCTTCCCTACCTTATTCCTGTGCTGAGATACAGGCTGCTCCAACCTGCTGTAAAATGCTTGATTTCGAGAGTGAGCGAAACTAATGAAAACATTGTTGGGGTAAAACCTAAAGGGAAAGACCTAGCACCAAATCCAATTTGCCATCTGATCTAACTTCTGGAGGCAGTCAAAATGATCCTTAGAATTCTTCCCTACCTTATTCCTGTGCTGAGATACAGGCTGCTCCAACCTGCTGTAAAATGCTTGATTTCGAGAGTGAGCGAAACTAATGAAAACATTGTTGGGGTAAAACCTAAAGGGAAAGACCTAGCACCAAATCCAATTTGCCATCTGATCTAACTTCTGGAGGCAGTCAAAATGATCCTTAGAATTCTTCCCTACCTTATTCCTGTGCTGAGATACAGGCTGCTCCAACCTGCTGTAAAATGCTTGATTTCGAGAGTGAGCGAAACTAATGAAAACATTGTTGGGGTAAAACCTAAAGGGAAAGACCTAGCACCAAATCCAATTTGCCATCTGATCTAACTTCTGGAGGCAGTCAAAATGAGCCTTAGAATTCTTCCCTACCTTATTCCTGTGCTGAGATACAGGCTGCTCCAACCTGCTGTAAAATGCTTGATTTCGAGAGTGAGCGAAACTAATGAAAACATTGTTGGGGTAAAACCTAAAGGGAAAGACCTAGCCCCAAATCCAATTTGCCATCTGATCTAACTTCTGGAGGCAGTCAAAATGAGCCTTAGAATTCTTCCCTACCTTATTCCTGTGCTGAGATACAGGCTGCTCCAACCTGCTGTAAAATGCTTGATTTCGAGAGTGAGCGAAACTAATGAAAACATTGTTGGGGTAAAACCTAAAGGGAAAGACCTAGCACCAAATCCAATTTGCCATCTGATCTAACTTCTGGAGGCAGTCAAAATGAGCCTTAGAATTCTTCCCTACCTTATTCCTGTGCTGAGATACAGGCTGCTCCAACCTGCTGTAAAATGCTTGATTTCGAGAGTGAGCGAAACTAATGAAAACATTGTTGGGGTAAAACCTAAAGGGAAAGACCTAGCACCAAATCCAATTTGCCATCTGATCTAACTTCTGGAGGCAGTCAAAATGATCCTTAGAATTCTTCCCTACCTTATTCCTGTGCTGAGATACAGGCTGCTCCAACCTGCTGTAAAATGCTTGATTTCGAGAGTGAGCGAAACTAATGAAAACATTGTTGGGGTAAAACCTAAAGGGAAAGACCTAGCACCAAATCCAATTTGCCATCTGATCTAACTTCTGGAGGCAGTCAAAATGATCCTTAGAATTCTTCCCTACCTTATTCCTGTGCTGAGATACAGGCTGCTCCAACCTGCTGTAAAATGCTTGATTTCGAGAGTGAGCGAAACTAATGAAAACATTGTTGGGGTAAAACCTAAAGGGAAAGACCTAGCACCAAATCCAATTTGCCATCTGATCTAACTTCTGGAGGCAGTCAAAATGAGCCTTAGAATTCTTCCCTACCTTATTCCTGTGCTGAGATACAGGCTGCTCCAACCTGCTGTAAAATGCTTGATTTCGAGAGTGAGCGAAACTAATGAAAACATTGTTGGGGTAAAACCTAAAGGGAAAGACCTAGCACCAAATCCAATTTGCCATCTGATCTCACTTCTGGAGGCAGTCAAAATGAGCCTTAGAATTCTTCCCTACCTTATTCCTGTGCTGAGATACAGGCTGCTCCAACCTGCTGTAAAATGCTTGATTTCGAGAGTGAGCGAAACTAATGAAAACATTGTTGGGGTAAAACCTAAAGGGAAAGACCTAGCACCAAATCCAATTTGCCATCTGATCTAACTTCTGGAGGCAGTCAAAATGAGCCTTAGAATTCTTCCCTACCTTATTCCTGTGCTGAGATACAGGCTGCTCCAACCTGCTGTAAAATGCTTGATTTCGAGAGTGAGCGAAACTAATGAAAACATTGTTGGGGTAAAACCTAAAGGGAAAGACCTAGCACCAAATCCAATTTGCCATCTGATCTAACTTCTGGAGGCAGTCAAAATGAGCCTTAGAATTCTTCCCTACCTTATTCCTGTGCTGAGATACAGGCTGCTCCAACCTGCTGTAAAATGCTTGATTTCGAGAGTGAGCGAAACTAATGAAAACATTGTTGGGGTAAAACCTAAAGGGAAAGACCTAGCACCAAATCCAATTTGCCATCTGATCTAACTTCTGGAGGCAGTCAAAATGATCCTTAGAATTCTTCCCTACCTTATTCCTGTGCTGAGATACAGGCTGCTCCAACCTGCTGTAAAATGCTTGATTTCGAGAGTGAGCGAAACTAATGAAAACATTGTTGGGGTAAAACCTAAAGGGAAAGACCTAGCACCAAATCCAATTTGCCATCTGATCTAACTTCTGGAGGCAGTCAAAATGAGCATTTGAATTCTTCCCTACCTTATTCCTGTGCTGAGATACAGGCTGCTCCAACTTGCTGTAAAATGCTTGATTTCGAGAGTGAGCGAAACTAATGAAAACATTGTTGGGGTAAAACCTAAAGGGAAAGACCTAGCACCAAATTCAATTTGCCATCTGATCTAACTTCTGGAGGCAGTCAAAATGATCCTTAGAATTCTTCCCTACCTTATTCCTGTGCTGAGATACAGGCTGCTCCAACCTGCTGTAAAATGCTTGATTTCGAGAGTGAGCGAAACTAATGAAAACATTGTTGGGGTAAAACCTAAAGGGAAAGACCTAGCACCAAATCCAATTTGCCATCTGATCTAACTTCTGGAGGCAGTCAAAATGAGCATTTGAATTCTTCCCTACCTTATTCCTGTGCTGAGATACAGGCTGCTCCAACCTGCTGTAAAATGCTTGATTTCGAGAGTGAGCGAAACTAATGAAAACATTGTTGGGGTAAAACCTAAAGGGAAAGACCTAGCACCAAATCCAATTTGCCATCTGATCTAACTTCTGGAGGCTGTCAAAATGAGCCTTAGAATTCTTCCCTACCTTATTCCTGTGCTGAGATACAGGCTGCTCCAACCTGCTGTAAAATGCTTGATTTCGAGAGTGAGCGAAACTAATGAAAACATTGTTGGGGTAAAACCTAAAGGGAAAGACCTAGCACCAAATCCAATTTGCCATCTGATCTAACTTCTGGAGGCAGTCAAAATGATCCTTAGAATTCTTCCCTACCTTATTCCTGTGCTGAGATACAGGCTGCTCCAACCTGCTGTAAAATGCTTGATTTCGAGAGTGAGCGAAACTAATGAAAACATTGTTGGGGTAAAACCTAAAGGGAAAGACCTAGCACCAAATCCAATTTGCCATCTGATCTAACTTCTGGAGGCAGTCAAAATGAGCATTTGAATTCTTCCCTACCTTATTCCTGTGCTGAGATACAGGCTGCTCCAACCTGCTGTAAAATGCTTGATTTCGAGAGTGAGCGAAACTAATGAAAACATTGTTGGGGTAAAACCTAAAGGGAAAGACCTAGCACCAAATCCAATTTGCCATCTGATCTAACTTCTGGAGGCAGTCAAAATGAGCATTTGAATTCTTCCCTACCTTATTCCTGTGCTGAGATACAGGCTGCTCCAACCTGCTGTAAAATGCTTGATTTCGAGAGTGAGCGAAACTAATGAAAACATTGTTGGGGTAAAACCTAAAGGGAAAGACCTAGCACCAAATCCAATTTGCCATCTGATCTAACTTCTGGAGGCAGTCAAAATGATCCTTAGAATTCTTCCCTACCTTATTCCTGTGCTGAGATACAGGCTGCTCCAACCTGCTGTAAAATGCTTGATTTCGAGAGTGAGCGAAACTAATGAAAACATTGTTGGGGTAAAACCTAAAGGGAAAGACCTAGCACCAAATCCAATTTGCCATCTGATCTAACTTCTGGAGGCAGTCAAAATGAGCCTTAGAATTCTTCCCTACCTTATTCCTGTGCTGAGATACAGGCTGCTCCAACCTGCTGTAAAATGCTTGATTTCGAGAGTGAGCGAAACTAATGAAAACATTGTTGGGGTAAAACCTAAAGGGAAAGACCTAGCACCAAATCCAATTTGCCATCTGATCTAACTTCTGGAGGCAGTCAAAATGATCCTGAGAATTCTTCCCTACCTTATTCCTGTGCTGAGATACAGGCTGCTCCAACCTGCTGTAAAATGCTTGATTTCGAGAGTGAGCGAAACTAATGAAAACATTGTTGGGGTAAAACCTAAAGGGAAAGACCTAGCACCAAATCCAATTTGCCATCTGATCTAACTTCTGGAGGCAGTCAAAATGAGCCTTAGAATTCTTCCCTACCTTATTCCTGTGCTGAGATACAGGCTGCTCCAACCTGCTGTAAAATGCTTGATTTCGAGAGTGAGCGAAACTAATGAAAACATTGTTGGGGTAAAACCTAAAGGGAAAGACCTAGCACCAAATCCAATTTGCCATCTGATCTAACTTCTGGAGGCAGTCAAAATGAGCCTTAGAATTCTTCCCTACCTTATTCCTGTGCTGAGATACAGGCTGCTCCAACCTGCTGTAAAATGCTTGATTTCGAGAGTGAGCGAAACTAATGAAAACATTGTTGGGGTAAAACCTAAAGGGAAAGACCTAGCACCAAATCCAATTTGCCATCTGATCTAACTTCTGGAGGCAGTCAAAATGAGCCTTAGAATTCTTCCCTACCTTATTCCTGTGCTGTGATACAGGCTGCTCCAACCTGCTGTAAAATGCTTGATTTCGAGAGTGAGCGAAACTAATGAAAACATTGTTGGGGTAAAACCTAAAGGGAAAGACCTAGCACCAAATCCAATTTGCCATCTGATCTAACTTCTGGAGGCAGTCAAAATGAGCCTTAGAATTCTTCCCTACCTTATTCCTGTGCTGAGATACAGGCTGCTCCAACCTGCTGTAAAATGCTTGATTTCGAGAGTGAGCGAAACTAATGAAAACATTGTTGGGGTAAAACCTAAAGGGAAAGACCTAGCACCAAATCCAATTTGCCATCTGATCTAACTTCTGGAGGCAGTCAAAATGATCCTTAGAATTCTTCCCTACCTTATTCCTGTGCTGAGATACAGGCTGCTCCAACCTGCTGTAAAATGCTTGATTTCGAGAGTGAGCGAAACTAATGAAAACATTGTTGGGGTAAAACCTAAAGGGAAAGACCTAGCACCAAATCCAATTTGCCATCTGATCTAACTTCTGGAGGCAGTCAAAATGAGCATTTGAATTCTTCCCTACCTTATTCCTGTGCTGAGATACAGGCTGCTCCAACCTGCTGTAAAATGCTTGATTTCGAGAGTGAGCGAAACTAATGAAAACATTGTTGGGGTAAAACCTAAAGGGAAAGACCTAGCACCAAATCCAATTTGCCATCTGATCTAACTTCTGGAGGCAGTCAAAATGAGCATTTGAATTCTTCCCTACCTTATTCCTGTGCTGAGATACAGGCTGCTCCAACCTGCTGTAAAATGCTTGATTTCGAGAGTGAGCGAAACTAATGAAAACATTGGTGGGGTAAAACCTAAAGGGAAAGACCTAGCACCAAATCCAATTTGCCATCTGATCTAACTTCTGGAGGCAGTCAAAATGAGCATTTGAATTCTTCCCTACCTTATTCCTGTGCTGAGATACAGGCTGCTCCAACCTGCTGTAAAATGCTTGATTTCGAGAGTGAGCGAAACTAATGAAAACATTGTTGGGGTAAAACCTAAAGGGAAAGACCTAGCACCAAATCCAATTTGCCATCTGATCTAACTTCTGGAGGCAGTCAAAATGAGCCTTAGAATTCTTCCCTACCTTATTCCTGTGCTGAGATACAGGCTGCTCCAACCTGCTGTAAAATGCTTGATTTCGAGAGTGAGCGAAACTAATGAAAACATTGTTGGGGTAAAACCTAAAGGGAAAGACCTAGCACCAAATCCAATTTGCCATCTGATCTAACTTCTGGAGGCAGTCAAAATGAGCATTTGAATTCTTCCCTACCTTATTCCTGTGCTGAGATACAGGCTGCTCCAACCTGCTGTAAAATGCTTGATTTCGAGAGTGAGCGAAACTAATGAAAACATTGTTGGGGTAAAACCTAAAGGGAAAGACCTAGCACCAAATCCAATTTGCCATCTGATCTAACTTCTGGAGGCAGTCAAAATGAGCCTTAGAATTCTTCCCTACCTTATTCCTGTGCTGAGATACAGGCTGCTCCAACCTGCTGTAAAATGCTTGATTTCGAGAGTGAGCGAAACTAATGAAAACATTGTTGGGGTAAAACCTAAAGGGAAAGACCTAGCACCAAATCCAATTTGCCATCTGATCTAACTTCTGGAGGCAGTCAAAATGAGCCTTAGAATTCTTCCCTACCTTATTCCTGTGCTGAGATACAGGCTGCTCCAACCTGCTGTAAAATGCTTGATTTCGAGAGTGAGCGAAACTAATGAAAACATTGTTGGGGTAAAACCTAAAGGGAAAGACCTAGCACCAAATCCAATTTGCCATCTGATCTAACTTCTGGAGGCAGTCAAAATGAGCCTGAGAATTCTTCCCTACCTTATTCCTGTGCTGAGATACAGGCTGCTCCAACCTGCTGTAAAATGCTTGATTTCGAGAGTGAGCGAAACTAATGAAAACATTGTTGGGGTAAAACCTAAAGGGAAAGACCTAGCACCAAATCCAATTTGCCATCTGATCTAACTTCTGGAGGCAGTCAAAATGAGCCTTAGAATTCTTCCCTACCTTATTCCTGTGCTGAGATACAGGCTGCTCCAACCTGCTGTAAAATGCTTGATTTCGAGAGTGAGCGAAACTAATGAAAACATTGTTGGGGTAAAACCTAAAGGGAAAGACCTAGCACCAAATCCAATTTGCCATCTGATCTAACTTCTGGAGGCAGTCAAAATGAGCCTTAGAATTCTTCCCTACCTTATTCCTGTGCTGAGATACAGGCTGCTCCAACCTGCTGTAAAATGCTTGATTTCGAGAGTGAGCAAAACTAATGAAAACATTGTTGGGGTAAAACCTAAAGGGAAAGACCTAGCACCAAATCCAATTTGCCATCTGATCTAACTTCTGGAGGCAGTCAAAATGATCCTTAGAATTCTTCCCTACCTTATTCCTGTGCTGAGATACAGGCTGCTCCAACCTGCTGTAAAATGCTTGATTTCGAGAGTGAGCGAAACTAATGAAAACATTGTTGGGGTAAAACCTAAAGGGAAAGACCTAGCACCAAATCCAATTTGCCATCTGATCTAACTTCTGGAGGCAGTCAAAATGATCCTTAGAATTCTTCCCTACCTTATTCCTGTGCTGAGATACAGGCTGCTCCAACCTGCTGTAAAATGCTTGATTTCGAGAGTGAGCGAAACTAATGAAAACATTGTTGGGGTAAAACCTAAAGGGAAAGACCTAGCACCAAATCCAATTTGCCATCTGATCTAACTTCTGGAGGCAGTCAAAATGAGCCTTAGAATTCTTCCCTACCTTATTCCTGTGCTGAGATACAGGCTGCTCCAACCTGCTGTAAAATGCTTGATTTCGAGAGTGAGCGAAACTAATGAAAACATTGGTGGGGTAAAACCTAAAGGGAAAGACCTAGCACCAAATCCAATTTGCCATCTGATCTCACTTCTGGAGGCAGTCAAAATGAGCATTTGAATTCTTCCCTACCTTATTCCTGTGCTGAGATACAGGCTGCTCCAACCTGCTGTAAAATGCTTGATTTCGAGAGTGAGCGAAACTAATGAAAACATTGTTGGGGTAAAACCTAAAGGGAAAGACCTAGCACCAAATCCAATTTGCCATCTGATCTAACTTCTGGAGGCAGTCAAAATGAGCATTTGAATTCTTCCCTACCTTATTCCTGTGCTGAGATACAGGCTGCTCCAACCTGCTGTAAAATGCTTGATTTCGAGAGTGAGCGAAACTAATGAAAACATTGTTGGGGTAAAACCTAAAGGGAAAGACCTAGCACCAAATCCAATTTGCCATCTGATCTAACTTCTGGAGGCAGTCAAAATGAGCCTTAGAATTCTTCCCTACCTTATTCCTGTGCTGAGATACAGGCTGCTCCAACCTGCTGTAAAATGCTTGATTTCGAGAGTGAGCGAAACTAATGAAAACATTGTTGGGGTAAAACCTAAAGGGAAAGACCTAGCACCAAATCCAATTTGCCATCTGATCTAACTTCTGGAGGCAGTCAAAATGATCCTTAGAATTCTTCCCTACCTTATTCCTGTGCTGAGATACAGGCTGCTCCAACCTGCTGTAAAATGCTTGATTTCGAGAGTGAGCGAAACTAATGAAAACATTGTTGGGGTAAAACCTAAAGGGAAAGACCTAGCACCAAATCCAATTTGCCATCTGATCTAACTTCTGGAGGCAGTCAAAATGATCCTTAGAATTCTTCCCTACCTTATTCCTGTGCTGAGATACAGGCTGCTCCAACCTGCTGTAAAATGCTTGATTTCGAGAGTGAGCGAAACTAATGAAAACATTGTTGGGGTAAAACCTAAAGGGAAAGACCTAGCACCAAATCCAATTTGCCATCTGATCTAACTTCTGGAGGCAGTCAAAATGATCCTTAGAATTCTTCCCTACCTTATTCCTGTGCTGAGATACAGGCTGCTCCAACCTGCTGTAAAATGCTTGATTTCGAGAGTGAGCGAAACTAATGAAAACATTGTTGGGGTAAAACCTAAAGGGAAAGACCTAGCACCAAATCCAATTTGCCATCTGATCTAACTTCTGGAGGCAGTCAAAATGAGCCTTAGAATTCTTCCCTACCTTATTCCTGTGCTGAGATACAGGCTGCTCCAACCTGCTGTAAAATGCTTGATTTCGAGAGTGAGCGAAACTAATGAAAACATTGTTGGGGTAAAACCTAAAGGGAAAGACCTAGCACCAAATCCAATTTGCCATCTGATCTAACTTCTGGAGGCAGTCAAAATGAGCCTTAGAATTCTTCCCTACCTTATTCCTGTGCTGAGATACAGGCTGCTCCAACCTGCTGTAAAATGCTTGATTTCGAGAGTGAGCGAAACTAATGAAAACATTGGTGGGGTAAAACCTAAAGGGAAAGACCTAGCACCAAATCCAATTTGCCATCTGATCTCACTTCTGGAGGCAGTCAAAATGAGCATTTGAATTCTTCCCTACCTTATTCCTGTGCTGAGATACAGGCTGCTCCAACCTGCTGTAAAATGCTTGATTTCGAGAGTGAGCGAAACTAATGAAAACATTGTTGGGGTAAAACCTAAAGGGAAAGACCTAGCACCAAATCCAATTTGCCATCTGATCTAACTTCTGGAGGCAGTCAAAATGAGCATTTGAATTCTTCCCTACCTTATTCCTGTGCTGAGATACAGGCTGCTCCAACCTGCTGTAAAATGCTTGATTTCGAGAGTGAGCGAAACTAATGAAAACATTGTTGGGGTAAAACCTAAAGGGAAAGACCTAGCACCAAATCCAATTTGCCATCTGATCTAACTTCTGGAGGCAGTCAAAATGAGCCTTAGAATTCTTCCCTACCTTATTCCTGTGCTGAGATACAGGCTGCTCCAACCTGCTGTAAAATGCTTGATTTCGAGAGTGAGCGAAACTAATGAAAACATTGTTGGGGTAAAACCTAAAGGGAAAGACCTAGCACCAAATCCAATTTGCCATCTGATCTAACTTCTGGAGGCAGTCAAAATGATCCTTAGAATTCTTCCCTACCTTATTCCTGTGCTGAGATACAGGCTGCTCCAACCTGCTGTAAAATGCTTGATTTCGAGAGTGAGCGAAACTAATGAAAACATTGTTGGGGTAAAACCTAAAGGGAAAGACCTAGCACCAAATCCAATTTGCCATCTGATCTAACTTCTGGAGGCAGTCAAAATGATCCTTAGAATTCTTCCCTACCTTATTCCTGTGCTGAGATACAGGCTGCTCCAACCTGCTGTAAAATGCTTGATTTCGAGAGTGAGCGAAACTAATGAAAACATTGTTGGGGTAAAACCTAAAGGGAAAGACCTAGCACCAAATCCAATTTGCCATCTGATCTAACTTCTGGAGGCAGTCAAAATGAGCATTTGAATTCTTCCCTACCTTATTCCTGTGCTGAGATACAGGCTGCTCCAACCTGCTGTAAAATGCTTGATTTCGAGAGTGAGCGAAACTAATGAAAACATTGTTGGGGTAAAACCTAAAGGGAAAGACCTAGCCCCAAATCCAATTTGCCATCTGATCTAACTTCTGGAGGCAGTCAAAATGAGCCTTAGAATTCTTCCCTACCTTATTCCTGTGCTGAGATACAGGCTGCTCCAACCTGCTGTAAAATGCTTGATTTCGAGAGTGAGCGAAACTAATGAAAACATTGTTGGGGTAAAACCTAAAGGGAAAGACCTAGCACCAAATCCAATTTGCCATCTGATCTAACTTCTGGAGGCAGTCAAAATGATCCTTAGAATTCTTCCCTACCTTATTCCTGTGCTGAGATACAGGCTGCTCCAACCTGCTGTAAAATGCTTGATTTCGAGAGTGAGCGAAACTAATGAAAACATTGTTGGGGTAAAACCTAAAGGGAAAGACCTAGCACCAAATCCAATTTGCCATCTGATCTAACTTCTGGAGGCAGTCAAAATGAGCCTTAGAATTCTTCCCTACCTTATTCCTGTGCTGAGATACAGGCTGCTCCAACCTGCTGTAAAATGCTTGATTTCGAGAGTGAGCGAAACTAATGAAAACATTGTTGGGGTAAAACCTAAAGGGAAAGACCTAGCACCAAATCCAATTTGCCATCTGATCTAACTTGTGGAGGCAGTCAAAATGATCCTGAGAATTCTTCCCTACCTTATTTCTGTGCTGAGATACAGGCTGCTCCAACCTGCTGTAAAATGCTTGATTTCGAGAGTGAGCGAAACTAATGAAAACATTGTTGGGGTAAAACCTAAAGGGAAAGACCTAGCACCAAATCCAATTTGCCATCTGATCTAACTTCTGGAGGCAGTCAAAATGAGCCTTAGAATTCTTCCCTACCTTATTCCTGTGCTGAGATACAGGCTGCTCCAACCTGCTGTAAAATGCTTGATTTCGAGAGTGAGCGAAACTAATGAAAACATTGTTGGGGTAAAACCTAAAGGGAAAGACCTAGCACCAAATCCAATTTGCCATCTGATCTAACTTCTGGAGGCAGTCAAAATGAGCCTTAGAATTCTTCCCTACCTTATTCCTGTGCTGAGATACAGGCTGCTCCAACCTGCTGTAAAATGCTTGATTTCGAGAGTGAGCGAAACTAATGAAAACATTGTTGGGGTAAAACCTAAAGGGAAAGACCTAGCACCAAATCCAATTTGCCATCTGATCTAACTTCTGGAGGCAGTCAAAATGAGCCTTAGAATTCTTCCCTACCTTATTCCTGTGCTGAGATACAGGCTGCTCCAACCTGCTGTAAAATGCTTGATTTCGAGAGTGAGAGAAACTAATGAAAACATTGTTGGGGTAAAACCTAAAGGGAAAGACCTAGCACCAAATCCAATTTGCCATCTGATCTAACTTCTGGAGGCAGTCAAAATGAGCATTTGAATTCTTCCCTACCTTATTCCTGTGCTGAGATACAGGCTGCTCCAACCTGCTGTAAAATGCTTGATTTCGAGAGTGAGCGAAACTAATGAAAACATTGTTGGGGTAAAACCTAAAGGGAAAGACCTAGCACCAAATCCAATTTGCCATCTGATCTAACTTCTGGAGGCAGTCAAAATGAGCCTTAGAATTCTTCCCTACCTTATTCCTGTGCTGAGATACAGGCTGCTCCAACCTGCTGTAAAATGCTTGATTTCGAGAGTGAGCGAAACTAATGAAAACATTGTTGGGGTAAAACCTAAAGGGAAAGACCTAGCACCAAATCCAATTTGCCATCTGATCTAACTTCTGGAGGCAGTCAAAATGAGCATTTGAATTCTTCCCTACCTTATTCCTGTGCTGAGATACAGGCTGCTCCAACCTGCTGTAAAATGCTTGATTTCGAGAGTGAGCGAAACTAATGAAAACATTGTTGGGGTAAAACCTAAAGGGAAAGACCTAGCACCAAATCCAATTTGCCATCTGATCTAACTTCTGGAGGCAGTCAAAATGATCCTTAGAATTCTTCCCTACCTTATTCCTGTGCTGAGATACAGGCTGCTCCAACCTGCTGTAAAATGCTTGATTTCGAGAGTGAGCGAAACTAATGAAAACATTGGTGGGGTAAAACCTAAAGGGAAAGACCTAGCACCAAATCCAATTTGCCATCTGATCTAACTTCTGGAGGCAGTCAAAATGAGCCTTAGAATTCTTCCCTACCTTATTCCTGTGCTGAGATACAGGCTGCTCCAACCTGCTGTAAAATGCTTGATTTCGAGAGTGAGCGAAACTAATGAAAACATTGTTGGGGTAAAACCTAAAGGGAAAGACCTAGCACCAAATCCAATTTGCCATCTGATCTAACTTCTGGAGGCAGTCAAAATGAGCCTTAGAATTCTTCCCTACCTTATTCCTGTGCTGAGATACAGGCTGCTCCAACCTGCTGTAAAATGCTTGATTTCGAGAGTGAGCGAAACTAATGAAAACATTGTTGGGGTAAAACCTAAAGGGAAAGACCTAGCACCAAATCCAATTTGCCATCTGATCTAACTTCTGGAGGCAGTCAAAATGAGCATTTGAATTCTTCCCTACCTTATTCCTGTGCTGAGATACAGGCTGCTCCAACCTGCTGTAAAATGCTTGATTTCGAGAGTGAGCGAAACTAATGAAAACATTGTTGGGGTAAAACCTAAAGGGAAAGACCTAGCACCAAATCCAATTTGCCATCTGATCTAACTTCTGGAGGCAGTCAAAATGAGCCTTAGAATTCTTCCCTACCTTATTCCTGTGCTGAGATACAGGCTGCTCCAACCTGCTGTAAAATGCTTGATTTCGAGAGTGAGCGAAACTAATGAAAACATTGTTGGGGTAAAACCTAAAGGGAAAGACCTAGCACCAAATCCAATTTGCCATCTGATCTAACTTCTGGAGGCAGTCAAAATGATCCTTAGAATTCTTCCCTACCTTATTCCTGTGCTGAGATACAGGCTGCTCCAACCTGCTGTAAAATGCTTGATTTCGAGAGTGAGCGAAACTAATGAAAACATTGTTGGGGTAAAACCTAAAGGGAAAGACCTAGCACCAAATCCAATTTGCCATCTGATCTAACTTCTGGAGGCAGTCAAAATGAGCCTTAGAATTCTTCCCTACCTTATTCCTGTGCTGAGATACAGGCTGCTCCAACCTGCTGTAAAATGCTTGATTTCGAGAGTGAGCGAAACTAATGAAAACATTGTTGGGGTAAAACCTAAAGGGAAAGACCTAGCACCAAATCCAATTTGCCATCTGATCTAACTTCTGGAGGCAGTCAAAATGAGCCTTAGAATTCTTCCCTACCTTATTCCTGTGCTGAGATACAGGCTGCTCCAACCTGCTGTAAAATGCTTGATTTCGAGAGTGAGCGAAACTAATGAAAACATTGTTGGGGTAAAACCTAAAGGGAAAGACCTAGCACCAAATCCAATTTGCCATCTGATCTAACTTCTGGAGGCAGTCAAAATGAGCCTTAGAATTCTTCCCTACCTTATTCCTGTGCTGAGATACAGGCTGCTCCAACCTGCTGTAAAATGCTTGATTTCGAGAGTGAGCGAAACTAATGAAAACATTGTTGGGGTAAAACCTAAAGGGAAAGACCTAGCACCAAATCCAATTTGCCATCTGATCTAACTTCTGGAGGCAGTCAAAATGAGCCTTAGAATTCTTCCCTACCTTATTCCTGTGCTGAGATACAGGCTGCTCCAACCTGCTGTAAAATGCTTGATTTCGAGAGTGAGCGAAACTAATGAAAACATTGTTGGGGTAAAACCTAAAGGGAAAGACCTAGCACCAAATCCAATTTGCCATCTGATCTAACTTCTGGAGGCAGTCAAAATGAGCCTTAGAATTCTTCCCTACCTTATTCCTGTGCTGAGATACAGGCTGCTCCAACCTGCTGTAAAATGCTTGATTTCGAGAGTGAGCGAAACTAATGAAAACATTGTTGGGGTAAAACCTAAAGGGAAAGACCTAGCACCAAATCCAATTTGCCATCTGATCTAACTTCTGGAGGCAGTCAAAATGAGCCTTAGAATTCTTCCCTACCTTATTCCTGGGCTGAGATACAGGCTGCTCCAACCTGCTGTAAAATGCTTGATTTCGAGAGTGAGCGAAACTAATGAAAACATTGTTGGGGTAAAACCTAAAGGGAAAGACCTAGCACCAAATTCAATTTGCCATCTGATCTAACTTCTGGAGGCAGTCAAAATGATCCTTAGAATTCTTCCCTACCTTATTCCTGTGCTGAGATACAGGCTGCTCCAACCTGCTGTAAAATGCTTGATTTCGAGAGTGAGCGAAACTAATGAAAACATTGTTGGGGTAAAACCTAAAGGGAAAGACCTAGCACCAAATCCAATTTGCCATCTGATCTAACTTCTGGAGGCAGTCAAAATGAGCATTTGAATTCTTCCCTACCTTATTCCTGTGCTGAGATACAGGCTGCTCCAACCTGCTGTAAAATGCTTGATTTCGAGAGTGAGCGAAACTAATGAAAACATTGTTGGGGTAAAACCTAAAGGGAAAGACCTAGCACCAAATCCAATTTGCCATCTGATCTAACTTCTGGAGGCAGTCAAAATGAGCCTTAGAATTCTTCCCTACCTTATTCCTGTGCTGAGATACAGGCTGCTCCAACCTGCTGTAAAATGCTTGATTTCGAGAGTGAGCGAAACTAATGAAAACATTGTTGGGGTAAAACCTAAAGGGAAAGACCTAGCACCAAATCCAATTTGCCATCTGATCTAACTTCTGGAGGCAGTCAAAATGATCCTTAGAATTCTTCCCTACCTTATTCCTGTGCTGAGATACAGGCTGCTCCAACCTGCTGTAAAATGCTTGATTTCGAGAGTGAGCGAAACTAATGAAAACATTGTTGGGGTAAAACCTAAAGGGAAAGACCTAGCACCAAATCCAATTTGCCATCTGATCTAACTTCTGGAGGCAGTCAAAATGATCCTTAGAATTCTTCCCTACCTTATTCCTGTGCTGAGATACAGGCTGCTCCAACCTGCTGTAAAATGCTTGATTTCGAGAGTGAGCGAAACTAATGAAAACATTGTTGGGGTAAAACCTAAAGGGAAAGACCTAGCACCAAATCCAATTTGCCATCTGATCTAACTTCTGGAGGCAGTCAAAATGAGCCTTAGAATTCTTCCCTACCTTATTCCTGTGCTGAGATACAGGCTGCTCCAACCTGCTGTAAAATGCTTGATTTCGAGAGTGAGCGAAACTAATGAAAACATTGTTGGGGTAAAACCTAAAGGGAAAGACCTAGCACCAAATCCAATTTGCCATCTGATCTAACTTCTGGAGGCAGTCAAAATGAGCCTTAGAATTCTTCCCTACCTTATTCCTGTGCTGAGATACAGGCTGCTCCAACCTGCTGTAAAATGCTTGATTTCGAGAGTGAGCGAAACTAATGAAAACATTGTTGGGGTAAAACCTAAAGGGAAAGACCTAGCACCAAATCCAATTTGCCATCTGATCTAACTTCTGGAGGCAGTCAAAATGATCCTTAGAATTCTTCCCTACCTTATTCCTGTGCTGAGATACAGGCTGCTCCAACCTGCTGTAAAATGCTTGATTTCGAGAGTGAGCGAAACTAATGAAAACATTGTTGGGGTAAAAACCTAAAGGGAAAGACCTAGCACCAAATCCAATTTGCCATCTGATCTAACTTCTGGAGGCAGTCAAAATGAGCCTTAGAATTCTTCCCTACCTTATTCCTGTGCTGAGATACAGGCTGCTCCAACCTGCTGTAAAATGCTTGATTTCGAGAGTGAGCGAAACTAATGAAAACATTGTTGGGGTAAAACCTAAAGGGAAAGACCTAGCACCAAATCCAATTTGCCATCTGATCTAACTTCTGGAGGCAGTCAAAATGATCCTTAGAATTCTTCCCTACCTTATTCCTGTGCTGAGATACAGGCTGCTCCAACCTGCTGTAAAATGCTTGATTTCGAGAGTGAGCGAAACTAATGAAAACATTGTTGGGGTAAAACCTAAAGGGAAAGACCTAGCACCAAATCCAATTTGCCATCTGATCTAACTTCTGGAGGCAGTCAAAATGATCCTTAGAATTCTTCCCTACCTTATTCCTGTGCTGAGATACAGGCTGCTCCAACCTGCTGTAAAATGCTTGATTTCGAGAGTGAGCGAAACTAATGAAAACATTGTTGGGGTAAAACCTAAAGGGAAAGACCTAGCACCAAATCCAATTTGCCATCTGATCTAACTTCTGGAGGCAGTCAAAATGATCCTTAGAATTCTTCTCTACCTTATTCCTGTGCTGAGATACAGGCTGCTCCAACCTGCTGTAAAATGCTTGATTTCGAGAGTGAGCGAAACTAATGAAAACATTGTTGGGGTAAAACCTAAAGGGAAAGACCTAGCACCAAATCCAATTTGCCATCTGATCTAACTTCTGGAGGCAGTCAAAATGAGCATTTGAATTCTTCCCTACCTTATTCCTGTGCTGAGATACAGGCTGCTCCAACCTGCTGTAAAATGCTTGATTTCGAGAGTGAGCGAAACTAATGAAAACATTGTTGGGGTAAAACCTAAAGGGAAAGACCTAGCACCAAATCCAATTTGCCATCTGATCTAACTTCTGGAGGCAGTCAAAATGAGCCTTAGAATTCTTCCCTACCTTATTCCTGTGCTGAGATACAGGCTGCTCCAACCTGCTGTAAAATGCTTGATTTCGAGAGTGAGCGAAACTAATGAAAACATTGTTGGGGTAAAACCTAAAGGGAAAGACCTAGCACCAAATCCAATTTGCCATCTGATCTAACTTCTGGAGGCAGTCAAAATGAGCCTTAGAATTCTTCCCTACCTTATTCCTGTGCTGAGATACAGGCTGCTCCAACCTGCTGTAAAATGCTTGATTTCGAGAGTGAGCAAAACTAATGAAAACATTGTTGGGGTAAAACCTAAAGGGAAAGACCTAGCACCAAATCCAATTTGCCATCTGATCTAACTTCTGGAGGCAGTCAAAATGATCCTTAGAATTCTTCCCTACCTTATTCCTGTGCTGAGATACAGGCTGCTCCAACCTGCTGTAAAATGCTTGATTTCGAGAGTGAGCGAAACTAATGAAAACATTGTTGGGGTAATACCTAAAGGGAAAGACCTAGCACCAAATCCAATTTGCCATCTGATCTAACTTCTGGAGGCAGTCAAAATGAGCATTTGAATTCTTCCCTACCTTATTCCTGTGCTGAGATACAGGCTGCTCCAACCTGCTGTAAAATGCTTGATTTCGAGAGTGAGCGAAACTAATGAAAACATTGTTGGGGTAAAACCTAAAGGGAAAGACCTAGCACCAAATTCAATTTGCCATCTGATCTAACTTCTGGAGGCAGTCAAAATGATCCTTAGAATTCTTCCCTACCTTATTCCTGTGCTGAGATACAGGCTGCTCCAACCTGCTGTAAAATGCTTGATTTCGAGAGTGAGCGAAACTAATGAAAACATTGTTGGGGTAAAACCTAAAGGGAAAGACCTAGCACCAAATCCAATCTGCCATCTGATCTAACTTCTGGAGGCAGTCAAAATGATCCTTAGAATTCTTCCCTACCTTATTCCTGTGCTGAGATACAGGCTGCTCCAACCTGCTGTAAAATGCTTGATTTCGAGAGTGAGCGAAACTAATGAAAACATTGTTGGGGTAAAACCTAAAGGGAAAGACCTAGCACCAAATCCAATTTGCCATCTGATCTAACTTCTGGAGGCAGTCAAAATGAGCCTTAGAATTCTTCCCTACCTTATTCCTGTGCTGAGATACAGGCTGCTCCAACCTGCTGTAAAATGCTTGATTTCGAGAGTGAGCGAAACTAATGAAAACATTGTTGGGGTAAAACCTAAAGGGAAAGACCTAGCACCAAATCCAATTTGCCATCTGATCTAACTTCTGGAGGCAGTCAAAATGAGCATTTGAATTCTTCCCTACCTTATTCCTGTGCTGAGATACAGGCTGCTCCAACCTGCTGTAAAATGCTTGATTTCGAGAGTGAGCGAAACTAATGAAAACATTGTTGGGGTAAAACCTAAAGGGAAAGACCTAGCACCAAATCCAATTTGCCATCTGATCTAACTTCTGGAGGCAGTCAAAATGAGCCTTAGAATTCTTCCCTACCTTATTCCTGTGCTGAGATACAGGCTGCTCCAACCTGCTGTAAAATGCTTGATTTCGAGAGTGAGCGAAACTAATGAAAACATTGTTGGGGTAAAACCTAAAGGGAAAGACCTAGCACCAAATCCAATTTGCCATCTGATCTAACTTCTGGAGGCAGTCAAAATGAGCCTTAGAATTCTTCCCTACCTTATTCCTGTGCTGAGATACAGGCTGCTCCAACCTGCTGTAAAATGCTTGATTTCGAGAGTGAGCGAAACTAATGAAAACATTGTTGGGATAAAACCTAAAGGGAAAGACCTAGCACCAAATCCAATTTGCCATCTGATCTAACTTCTGGAGGCAGTCAAAATGAGCCTTAGAATTCTTCCCTACCTTATTCCTGTGCTGAGATACAGGCTGCTCCAACCTGCTGTAAAATGCTTGATTTCGAGAGTGAGCGAAACTAATGAAAACATTGTTGGGGTAAAACCTAAAGGGAAAGACCTAGCACCAAATCCAATTTGCCATCTGATCTAACTTCTGGAGGCAGTCAAAATGAGCCTTAGAATTCTTCCCTACCTTATTCCTGTGCTGAGATACAGGCTGCTCCAACCTGCTGTAAAATGCTTGATTTCGAGAGTGAGCGAAACTAATGAAAACATTGTTGGGGTAAAAACCTAAAGGGAAAGACCTAGCACCAAATCCAATTTGCCATCTGATCTAACTTCTGGAGGCAGTCAAAATGAGCCTTAGAATTCTTCCCTACCTTATTCCTGTGCTGAGATACAGGCTGCTCCAACCTGCTGTAAAATGCTTGATTTCGAGAGTGAGCGAAACTAATGAAAACATTGTTGGGGTAAAACCTAAAGGGAAAGACCTAGCACCAAATCCAATTTGCCATCTGATCTAACTTCTGGAGGCAGTCAAAATGAGCCTTAGAATTCTTCCCTACCTTATTCCTGTGCTGAGATACAGGCTGCTCCCAACCTGCTGTAAAATGCTTGATTTCGAGAGTGAGCGAAACTAATGAAAACATTGTTGGGGTAAAACCTAAAGGGAAAGACCTAGCACCAAATCCAATTTGCCATCTGATCTAACTTCTGGAGGCAGTCAAAATGAGCCTTAGAATTCTTCCCTACCTTATTCCTGTGCTGAGATACAGGCTGCTCCAACCTGCTGTAAAATGCTTGATTTCGAGAGTGAGCGAAACTAATGAAAACATTGTTGGGATAAAACCTAAAGGGAAAGACCTAGCACCAAATCCAATTTGCCATCTGATCTAACTTCTGGAGGCAGTCAAAATGAGCCTTAGAATTCTTCCCTACCTTATTCCTGTGCTGAGATACAGGCTGCTCCAACCTGCTGTAAAATGCTTGATTTCGAGAGTGAGCGAAACTAATGAAAACATTGTTGGGGTAAAACCTAAAGGGAAAGACCTAGCACCAAATCCAATTTGCCATCTGATCTAACTTCTGGAGGCAGTCAAAATGAGCCTTAGAATTCTTCCCTACCTTATTCCTGTGCTGAGATACAGGCTGCTCCAACCTGCTGTAAAATGCTTGATTTCGAGAGTGAGCGAAACTAATGAAAACATTGTTGGGGTAAAACCTAAAGGGAAAGACCTAGCACCAAATCCAATTTGCCATCTGATCTAACTTCTGGAGGCAGTCAAAATGATCCTTAGAATTCTTCCCTACCTTATTCCTGTGCTGAGATACAGGCTGCTCCAACCTGCTGTAAAATGCTTGATTTCGAGAGTGAGCGAAACTAATGAAAACATTGTTGGGGTAAAACCTAAAGGGAAAGACCTAGCACCAAATCCAATTTGCCATCTGATCTAACTTCTGGAGGCAGTCAAAATGAGCATTTGAATTCTTCCCTACCTTATTCCTGTGCTGAGATACAGGCTGCTCCAACCTGCTGTAAAATGCTTGATTTCGAGAGTGAGCGAAACTAATGAAAACATTGTTGGGGTAAAACCTAAAGGGAAAGACCTAGCACCAAATCCAATTTGCCATCTGATCTAACTTCTGGAGGCAGTCAAAATGATCCTTAGAATTCTTCCCTACCTTATTCCTGTGCTGAGATACAGGCTGCTCCAACCTGCTGTAAAATGCTTGATTTCGAGAGTGAGCGAAACTAATGAAAACATTGTTGGGGTAAAACCTAAAGGGAAAGACCTAGCACCAAATCCAATTTGCCATCTGATCTAACTTCTGGAGGCAGTCAAAATGAGCCTTAGAATTCTTCCCTACCTTATTCCTGTGCTGAGATACAGGCTGCTCCAACCTGCTGTAAAATGCTTGATTTCGAGAGTGAGCGAAACTAATGAAAACATTGTTGGGGTAAAACCTAAAGGGAAAGACCTAGCACCAAATCCAATTTGCCATCTGATCTAACTTCTGGAGGCAGTCAAAATGAGCCTTAGAATTCTTCCCTACCTTATTCCTGTGCTGAGATACAGGCTGCTCCAACCTGCTGTAAAATGCTTGATTTCGAGAGTGAGCGAAACTAATGAAAACATTGTTGGGATAAAACCTAAAGGGAAAGACCTAGCACCAAATCCAATTTGCCATCTGATCTAACTTCTGGAGGCAGTCAAAATGATCCTTAGAATTCTTCCCTACCTTATTCCTGTGCTGAGATACAGGCTGCTCCAACCTGCTGTAAAATGCTTGATTTCGAGAGTGAGCGAAACTAATGAAAACATTGTTGGGGTAAAACCTAAAGGGAAAGACCTAGCACCAAATCCAATTTGCCATCTGATCTAACTTCTGGAGGCAGTCAAAATGAGCCTTAGAATTCTTCCCTACCTTATTCCTGTGCTGAGATACAGGCTGCTCCAACCTGCTGTAAAATGCTTGATTTCGAGAGTGAGCGAAACTAATGAAAACATTGTTGGGGTAAAACCTAAAGGGAAAGACCTAGCACCAAATCCAATTTGCCATCTGATCTAACTTCTGGAGGCAGTCAAAAATGAGCCTTAGAATCTTCCCTACCTTATTCCTGTGCTGAGATACAGGCTGCTCCAACCTGCTGTAAATGCTTGATTTCGAGAGTGAGCGAAACTAATGAAAACATTGTTGGGGTAAAACCTAAAGGGAAAGACCTAGCACCAAATCCAATTTGCCATCTGATCTAACTTCTGGAGGCAGTCAAAATGAGCCTTAGAATTCTTCCCTACCTTATTCCTGTGCTGAGATACAGGCTGCTCCAACCTGCTGTAAAAATGCTTGATTTCGAGAGTGAGCGAAACTAATGAAAACATTGTTGGGGTAAAACCTAAAGGGAAAGACCTAGCACCAAATCCAATTTGCCATCTGATCTAACTTCTGGAGGCAGTCAAAATGAGCATTTGAATTCTTCCCTACCTTATTCCTGTGCTGAGATACAGGCTGCTCCAACCTGCTGTAAAATGCTTGATTTCGAGAGTGAGCGAAACTAATGAAAACATTGTTGGGGTAAAACCTAAAGGAAAGACCTAGCACCAAATCCAATTTGCCATCTGATCTAACTTCTGGAGGCAGTCAAAATGATCCTTAGAATTCTTCCCTACCTTATTCCTGTGCTGAGATACAGGCTGCTCCAACCTGCTGTAAAATGCTTGATTTCGAGAGGGAGCGAAACTAATGAAAACATTGTTGGGGTAAAACCTAAAGGGAAAGACCTAGCACCAAATCCAATTTGCCATCTGATCTAACTTCTGGAGGCAGTCAAAATGAGCCTTAGAATTCTTCCCTACCTTATTCCTGTGCTGAGATACAGGCTGCTCCAACCTGCTGTAAAATGCTTGATTTCGAGAGGGAGCGAAACTAATGAAAACATTGTTGGGGTAAAACCTAAAGGGAAAGACCTAGCACCAAATCCAATTTGCCATCTGATCTAACTTCTGGAGGCAGTCAAAATGAGCCTTAGAATTCTTCCCTACCTTATTCCTGTGCTGAGATACAGGCTGCTCCAACCTGCTGTAAAATGCTTGATTTCGAGAGTGAGCGAAACTAATGAAAACATTGTTGGGGTAAAACCTAAAGGGAAAGACCTAGCACCAAATCCAATTTGCCATCTGATCTAACTTCTGGAGGCAGTCAAAATGAGCCTTAGAATTCTTCCCTACCTTATTCCTGTGCTGAGATACAGGCTGCTCCAACCTGCTGTAAAATGCTTGATTTCGAGAGTGAGCGAAACTAATGAAAACATTGTTGGGGTAAAACCTAAAGGGAAAGACCTAGCACCAAATCCAATTTGCCATCTGATCTAACTTCTGGAGGCAGTCAAAATGAGCATTTGAATTCTTCCCTACCTTATTCCTGTGCTGAGATACAGGCTGCTCCAACCTGCTGTAAAATGCTTGATTTCGAGAGTGAGCGAAACTAATGAAAACATTGTTGGGGTAAAACCTAAAGGGAAAGACCTAGCACCAAATCCAATTTGCCATCTGATCTAACTTCTGGAGGCAGTCAAAATGATCCTTAGAATTCTTCCCTACCTTATTCCTGTGCTGAGATACAGGCTGCTCCAACCTGCTGTAAAATGCTTGATTTCGAGAGTGAGCGAAACTAATGAAAACATTGTTGGGGTAAAACCTAAAGGGAAAGACCTAGCACCAAATCCAATTTGCCATCTGATCTAACTTCTGGAGGCAGTCAAAATGAGCATTAGAATTCTTCCCTACCTTATTCCTGTGCTGAGATACAGGCTGCTCCAACCTGCTGTAAAATGCTTGATTTCGAGAGTGAGCGAAACTAATGAAAACATTGTTGGGGTAAAACCTAAAGGGAAAGACCTAGCACCAAATCCAATTTGCCATCTGATCTAACTTCTGGAGGCAGTCAAAATGATCCTTAGAATTCTTCCCTACCTTATTCCTGTGCTGAGATACAGGCTGCTCCAACCTGCTGTAAAATGCTTGATTTCGAGAGTGAGCGAAACTAATGAAAACATTGTTGGGGTAAAACCTAAAGGGAAAGACCTAGCACCAAATCCAATTTGCCATCTGATCTAACTTCTGGAGGCAGTCAAAATGAGCCTTAGAATTCTTCCCTACCTTATTCCTGTGCTGAGATACAGGCTGCTCCAACCTGCTGTAAAATGCTTGATTTCGAGAGTGAGCGAAACTAATGAAAACATTGTTGGGGTAAAACCTAAAGGGAAAGACCTAGCACCAAATCCAATTTGCCATCTGATCTAACTTCTGGAGGCAGTCAAAATGAGCCTTAGAATTCTTCCCTACCTTATTCCTGTGCTGAGATACAGGCTGCTCCAACCTGCTGTAAAATGCTTGATTTCGAGAGTGAGCGAAACTAATGAAAACATTGTTGGGGTAAAACCTAAAGGGAAAGACCTAGCACCAAATCCAATTTGCCATCTGATCTAACTTCTGGAGGCAGTCAAAATGAGCCTTAGAATTCTTCCCTACCTTATTCCTGTGCTGAGATACAGGCTGCTCCAACCTGCTGTAAAATGCTTGATTTCGAGAGTGAGCGAAACTAATGAAAACATTGTTGGGGTAAAACCTAAAGGGAAAGACCTAGCACCAAATCCAATTTGCCATCTGATCTAACTTCTGGAGGCAGTCAAAATGAGCCTTAGAATTCTTCCCTACCTTATTCCTGTGCTGAGATACAGGCTGCTCCAACCTGCTGTAAAATGCTTGATTTCGAGAGTGAGCGAAACTAATGAAAACATTGTTGGGGTAAAACCTAAAGGGAAAGACCTAGCACCAAATCCAATTTGCCATCTGATCTAACTTCTGGAGGCAGTCAAAATGATCCTTAGAATTCTTCCCTACCTTATTCCTGTGCTGAGATACAGGCTGCTCCAACCTGCTGTAAAATGCTTGATTTCGAGAGTGAGCGAAACTAATGAAAACATTGTTGGGGTAAAACCTAAAGGGAAAGACCTAGCACCAAATCCAATTTGCCATCTGATCTAACTTCTGGAGGCAGTCAAAATGAGCCTTAGAATTCTTCCCTACCTTATTCCTGTGCTGAGATACAGGCTGCTCCAACCTGCTGTAAAATGCTTGATTTCGAGAGTGAGCGAAACTAATGAAAACATTGTTGGGGTAAAACCTAAAGGGAAAGACCTAGCACCAAATCCAATTTGCCATCTGATCTAACTTCTGGAGGCAGTCAAAATGAGCCTTAGAATTCTTCCCTACCTTATTCCTGTGCTGAGATACAGGCTGCTCCAACCTGCTGTAAAATGCTTGATTTCGAGAGTGAGCGAAACTAATGAAAACATTGTTGGGGTAAAACCTAAAGGGAAAGACCTAGCACCAAATCCAATTTGCCATCTGATCTAACTTCTGGAGGCAGTCAAAATGATCCTTAGAATTCTTCCCTACCTTATTCCTGTGCTGAGATACAGGCTGCTCCAACCTGCTGTAAAATGCTTGATTTCGAGAGTGAGCGAAACTAATGAAAACATTGTTGGGGTAAAACCTAAAGGGAAAGACCTAGCACCAAATCCAATTTGCCATCTGATCTAACTTCTGGAGGCAGTCAAAATGAGCCTTAGAATTCTTCCCTACCTTATTCCTGTGCTGAGATACAGGCTGCTCCAACCTGCTGTAAAATGCTTGATTTCGAGAGTGAGCGAAACTAATGAAAACATTGTTGGGGTAAAACCTAAAGGGAAAGACCTAGCACCAAATCCAATTTGCCATCTGATCTAACTTCTGGAGGCAGTCAAAATGAGCCTTAGAATTCTTCCCTACCTTATTCCTGTGCTGAGATACAGGCTGCTCCAACCTGCTGTAAAATGCTTGATTTCGAGAGTGAGCGAAACTAATGAAAACATTGTTGGGGTAAAAACCTAAAGGGAAAGACCTAGCACCAAATCCAATTTGCCATCTGATCTAACTTCTGGAGGCAGTCAAAATGATCCTTAGAATTCTTCCCTACCTTATTCCTGTGCTGAGATACAGGCTGCTCCAACCTGCTGTAAAATGCTTGATTTCGAGAGTGAGCGAAACTAATGAAAACATTGTTGGGGTAAAACCTAAAGGGAAAGACCTAGCACCAAATCCAATTTGCCATCTGATCTAACTTCTGGAGGCAGTCAAAATGATCCTTAGAATTCTTCCCTACCTTATTCCTGTGCTGAGATACAGGCTGCTCCAACCTGCTGTAAAATGCTTGATTTCGAGAGTGAGCGAAACTAATGAAAACATTGTTGGGGTAAAACCTAAAGGGAAAGACCTAGCACCAAATCCAATTTGCCATCTGATCTAACTTCTGGAGGCAGTCAAAATGAGCCTTAGAATTCTTCCCTACCTTATTCCTGTGCTGAGATACAGGCTGCTCCAACCTGCTGTAAAATGCTTGATTTCGAGAGTGAGCGAAACTAATGAAAACATTGTTGGGGTAAAACCTAAAGGGAAAGACCTAGCACCAAATTCAATTTGCCATCTGATCTAACTTCTGGAGGCAGTCAAAATGATCCTTAGAATTCTTCCCTACCTTATTCCTGTGCTGAGATACAGGCTGCTCCAACCTGCTGTAAAATGCTTGATTTCGAGAGTGAGCGAAACTAATGAAAACATTGTTGGGGTAAAACCTAAAGGGAAAGACCTAGCACCAAATCCAATTTGCCATCTGATCTAACTTCTGGAGGCAGTCAAAATGAGCCTTAGAATTCTTCCCTACCTTATTCCTGTGCTGAGATACAGGCTGCTCCAACCTGCTGTAAAATGCTTGATTTCGAGAGTGAGCGAAACTAATGAAAACATTGTTGGGGTAAAACCTAAAGGGAAAGACCTAGCACCAAATCCAATTTGCCATCTGATCTAACTTCTGGAGGCAGTCAAAATGAGCCTTAGAATTCTTCCCTACCTTATTCCTGTGCTGAGATACAGGCTGCTCCAACCTGCTGTAAAATGCTTGATTTCGAGAGTGAGCGAAACTAATGAAAACATTGTTGGGGTAAAACCTAAAGGGAAAGACCTAGCACCAAATCCAATTTGCCATCTGATCTAACTTCTGGAGGCAGTCAAAATGAGCATTTGAATTCTTCCCTACCTTATTCCTGTGCTGAGATACAGGCTGCTCCACCTGCTGTAAAATGCTTGATTTCGAGAGTGAGCGAAACTAATGAAAACATTGTTGGGGTAAAACCTAAAGGGAAAGACCTAGCACCAAATTCAATTTGCCATCTGATCTAACTTCTGGAGGCAGTCAAAATGATCCTTAGAATTCTTCCCTACCTTATTCCTGTGCTGAGATACAGGCTGCTCCAACCTGCTGTAAAATGCTTGATTTCGAGAGTGAGCGAAACTAATGAAAACATTGTTGGGGTAAAACCTAAAGGGAAAGACCTAGCACCAAATCCAATTTGCCATCTGATCTAACTTCTGGAGGCAGTCAAAATGATCCTTAGAATTCTTCCCTACCTTATTCCTGTGCTGAGATACAGGCTGCTCCAACCTGCTGTAAAATGCTTGATTTCGAGAGTGAGCGAAACTAATGAAAACATTGTTGGGGTAAAACCTAAAGGGAAAGACCTAGCACCAAATCCAATTTGCCATCTGATCTAACTTCTGGAGGCAGTCAAAATGATCCTTAGAATTCTTCCCTACCTTATTCCTGTGCTGAGATACAGGCTGCTCCAACCTGCTGTAAAATGCTTGATTTCGAGAGTGAGCGAAACTAATGAAAACATTGTTGGGGTAAAACCTAAAGGGAAAGACCTAGCACCAAATCCAATTTGCCATCTGATCTAACTTCTGGAGGCAGTCAAAATGAGCCTTAGAATTCTTCCCTACCTTATTCCTGTGCTGAGATACAGGCTGCTCCAACCTGCTGTAAAATGCTTGATTTCGAGAGTGAGCGAAACTAATGAAAACATTGTTGGGGTAAAACCTAAAGGGAAAGACCTAGCACCAAATCCAATTTGCCATCTGATCTAACTTCTGGAGGCAGTCAAAATGAGCCTTAGAATTCTTCCCTACCTTATTCCTGTGCTGAGATACAGGCTGCTCCAACCTGCTGTAAAATGCTTGATTTCGAGAGTGAGCGAAACTAATGAAAACATTGTTGGGGTAAAACCTAAAGGGAAAGACCTAGCACCAAATCCAATTTGCCATCTGATCTAACTTCTGGAGGCAGTCAAAATGATCCTTAGAATTCTTCCCTACCTTATTCCTGTGCTGAGATACAGGCTGCTCCAACCTGCTGTAAAATGCTTGATTTCGAGAGTGAGCGAAACTAATGAAAACATTGTTGGGGTAAAACCTAAAGGGAAAGACCTAGCACCAAATCCAATTTGCCATCTGATCTAACTTCTGGAGGCAGTCAAAATGATCCTTAGAATTCTTCCCTACCTTATTCCTGTGCTGAGATACAGGCTGCTCCAACCTGCTGTAAAATGCTTGATTTCGAGAGTGAGCGAAACTAATGAAAACATTGTTGGGGTAAAACCTAAAGGGAAAGACCTAGCACCAAATCCAATTTGCCATCTGATCTAACTTCTGGAGGCAGTCAAAATGAGCCTTAGAATTCTTCCCTACCTTATTCCTGTGCTGAGATACAGGCTGCTCCAACCTGCTGTAAAATGCTTGATTTCGAGAGTGAGCGAAACTAATGAAAACATTGTTGGGATAAAACCTAAAGGGAAAGACCTAGCACCAAATCCAATTTGCCATCTGATCTAACTTCTGGAGGCAGTCAAAATGATCCTTAGAATTCTTCCCTACCTTATTCCTGTGCTGAGATACAGGCTGCTCCAACCTGCTGTAAAATGCTTGATTTCGAGAGTGAGCGAAACTAATGAAAACATTGTTGGGGTAAAACCTAAAGGGAAAGACCTAGCACCAAATCCAATTTGCCATCTGATCTAACTTCTGGAGGCAGTCAAAATGATCCTTAGAATTCTTCCCTACCTTATTCCTGTGCTGAGATACAGGCTGCTCCAACCTGCTGTAAAATGCTTGATTTCGAGAGTGAGCGAAACTAATGAAAACATTGTTGGGGTAAAACCTAAAGGGAAAGACCTAGCACCAAATCCAATTTGCCATCTGATCTAACTTCTGGAGGCAGTCAAAATGATCCTTAGAATTCTTCCCTACCTTATTCCTGTGCTGAGATACAGGCTGCTCCAACCTGCTGTAAAATGCTTGATTTCGAGAGTGAGCGAAACTAATGAAAACATTGTTGGGGTAAAACCTAAAGGGAAAGACCTAGCACCAAATCCAATTTGCCATCTGATCTAACTTCTGGAGGCAGTCAAAATGAGCCTTAGAATTCTTCCCTACCTTATTCCTGTGCTGAGATACAGGCTGCTCCAACCTGCTGTAAAATGCTTGATTTCGAGAGTGAGCGAAACTAATGAAAACATTGTTGGGGTAAAACCTAAAGGGAAAGACCTAGCACCAAATCCAATTTGCCATCTGATCTAACTTCTGGAGGCAGTCAAAATGAGCCTTAGAATTCTTCCCTACCTTATTCCTGTGCTGAGATACAGGCTGCTCCAACCTGCTGTAAAATGCTTGATTTCGAGAGTGAGCGAAACTAATGAAAACATTGTTGGGGTAAAACCTAAAGGGAAAGACCTAGCACCAAATCCAATTTGCCATCTGATCTAACTTCTGGAGGCAGTCAAATGAGCCTTAGAATTCTTCCCTACCTTATTCCTGTGCTGAGATACAGGCTGCTCCAACCTGCTGTAAAATGCTTGATTTCGAGAGTGAGCGAAACTAATGAAAACATTGTTGGGGTAAAACCTAAAGGGAAAGACCTAGCACCAAATCCAATTTGCCATCTGATCTAACTTCTGGAGGCAGTCAAAATGAGCATTTGAATTCTTCCCTACCTTATTCCTGTGCTGAGATACAGGCTGCTCCAACCTGCTGTAAAATGCTTGATTTCGAGAGTGAGCGAAACTAATGAAAACATTGTTGGGGTAAAACCTAAAGGGAAAGACCTAGCACCAAATCCAATTTGCCATCTGATCTAACTTCTGGAGGCAGTCAAAATGAGCCTTAGAATTCTTCCCTACCTTATTCCTGTGCTGAGATACAGGCTGCTCCAACCTGCTGTAAAATGCTTGATTTCGAGAGTGAGCGAAACTAATGAAAACATTGTTGGGGTAAAACCTAAAGGAAAGACCTAGCACCAAATCCAATTTGCCATCTGATCTAACTTCTGGAGGCAGTCAAAATGAGCATTTGAATTCTTCCCTACCTTATTCCTGTGCTGAGATACAGGCTGCTCCAACCTGCTGTAAAATGCTTGATTTCGAGAGTGAGCGAAACTAATGAAAACATTGTTGGGGTAAAACCTAAAGGGAAAGACCTAGCACCAAATCCAATTTGCCATCTGATCTAACTTCTGGAGGCAGTCAAAATGAGCCTTAGAATTCTTCCCTACCTTATTCCTGTGCTGAGATACAGGCTGCTCCAACCTGCTGTAAAATGCTTGATTTCGAGAGTGAGCGAAACTAATGAAAACATTGTTGGGGTAAAACCTAAAGGGAAAGACCTAGCACCAAATCCAATTTGCCATCTGATCTAACTTCTGGAGGCAGTCAAAATGAGCATTTGAATTCTTCCCTACCTTATTCCTGTGCTGAGATACAGGCTGCTCCAACCTGCTGTAAAAATGCTTGATTTCGAGAGTGAGCGAAACTAATGAAAACATTGTTGGGTAAAACCTAAAGGGAAAGACCTAGCACCAAATCCAATTTGCCATCTGATCTAACTTCTGGAGGCAGTCAAAATGAGCCTTAGAATTCTTCCCTACCTTATTCCTGTGCTGAGATACAGGCTGCTCCAACCTGCTGTAAAATGCTTGATTTCGAGAGTGAGCGAAACTAATGAAAACATTGTTGGGGTAAAACCTAAAGGGAAAGACCTAGCACCAAATCCAATTTGCCATCTGATCTAACTTCTGGAGGCAGTCAAAATGAGCATTTGAATTCTTCCCTACCTTATTCCTGTGCTGAGATACAGGCTGCTCCAACCTGCTGTAAAATGCTTGATTTCGAGAGTGAGCGAAACTAATGAAAACATTGTTGGGGTAAAACCTAAAGGGAAAGACCTAGCACCAAATCCAATTTGCCATCTGATCTAACTTCTGGAGGCAGTCAAAATGAGCCTTAGAATTCTTCCCTACCTTATTCCTGTGCTGAGATACAGGCTGCTCCAACCTGCTGTAAAATGCTTGATTTCGAGAGTGAGCGAAACTAATGAAAACATTGTTGGGGTAAAACCTAAAGGGAAAGACCTAGCACCAAATCCAATTTGCCATCTGATCTAACTTCTGGAGGCAGTCAAAATGAGCCTTAGAATT
>NW_027143750.1:2500-49690 GCF_026170545.1 Melanerpes formicivorus
TGGGGCTGGGCTGGGGCATGGGCTGGGGCTGGGACTGGGTCCAGGGCAGGGTCAGGACTCGGGCTGGGGCTTGGCTGGGGCAGGGCTGGGGCAGGGCTGGGGCTGGGGCTAGGCTGGGGCAGGGCTGGGGCAGGGCTGGGGCTGGGGCTGGGTCCAGTGTGGGGCTGGACTGGGGCTGGGGCTAGGCGGGGGCAGGGCTGGGGCTGGGGCTGGGCTGGGGGCAGGGCTGGGGTGGGGCAGGACTGGGACTGGGACAGGGGCACGGGCGAGGCTGGGGACAGGGCTAGGGCTGGAGCTAGGGCAGGGCTGGGTCCAGGCTGGGGCTGGGTTCGGCTGAGGGGTGGGGCTTGGTCCAGGGCTGGGGCTGGGCTAGGGCAGGGCTGGGGCTGGGTCCAGGGCTGTGGCAGGGCTGTGGCTGGAGCTGGGCTGGGGCTGAGGGTGGGGCTGGGGCTGGGCTAGGGCTGGGCTGGGGCCGGGGCTGCTACTGGGGCTGGATCCGGGGCTGGGGCTGGGCTGTGGCTGGGGCTGGGGTGGGGCAGGGCTGGGGCTGTGGCTGGGGCTGGGCTGGGGCTGGGCCGGGGCAGGGCCGGGCTGGGGCCGGACTGGGGCTGGGTTCGGTGCAGGGCTGGGGCTGGGGCAGGGCTGGGCTGGGGCCGGGGATGGGGCTGGGCTGGGGCAGGGCTGGGCCTGGGCTATGGATGAGGCTGGGGTGGGGCTGGGGCGGGGTCCAGGGCAGGGGCTTGGCTGGGGCTGGGACTGGGGCTAGGCTGGGGCAGGGCTGGGGCTGGGGCTGGGTCCAGGGTGGGGCTGGGGCTGGGCTGGGGGCAGGGCTGGGGCTGGGCTAGGGCTGGGCTGGGGCCGGGGCTGCGACTGGGGCTGGATCCAGGGCTGGGGCTGGGCTGTGGCTGGGGCTGGGGTGGGGGCAGGGCTGGGGCTGTGGCTGGGGCTGGGCTGGGGCTGGGCCGGGGCAGGGCCGGGCTGGGGCCGGACTGGGACTGGGTTCGGTGCAGGGCTGGGGCTGGGGCAGGGCTGGGCTGGGGCCGGGGATGGGGCTGGGCTGGGGCAGGGATGGGCCTGGGCTGGGGATGAGGCTGGGGTGGGGCTGGGGCTGGGTCCAGGGCAGGGGCTTGGCTGGGGCTGGGACTGGGGCTAGGATGGGGCAGGGCTGGGGCTGGGGCTGGGTCCAGGGTGGGGCTGGGGCTGGGCTGGGGGCAGGGCTGGGGCTGGGCGGTGGCTGGGGCTGGGCTGGGGCTGGGCTGGGGCTGGGACTGGGTCCAGGGCAGGGTCAGGACCTCGGGCTGGGGCTTGGCTGGGGCAGGGCTGGGGCAGGGCTGGGGCTGGGGCTAGGCTGGGGCAGGGCTGGGGCAGGGCTGGGGCTGGGGCTGGGTCCAGTGTGGGGCTGGACTGGGGCTGGGGCTAGGCGGGGGGCAGGGCTGGGGCTGGGGCTGGGCTGGGGGCAGGGCTGGGGTGGGGCAGGACTGGGACTGGGACAGGGGCACGGGCGAGGCTGGGGACAGGGCTACTGGGGCTGGGTTCGGCTGAGGGGTGGGGCTTGGTCCAGGGCTGGGTCTGGGCTAGGGCAGGGCTGGGGCTGGGTCCAGGGCTGTGGCAGGGCTGTGGCTGGAGCTGGGCTGGGGCTGAGGGTGGGGCTGGGGCTGGGCTAGGGCTGGGCTGGGGCCGGGGCTGCTACTGGGGCTGGATCCGGGGCTGGGGCTGGGCTGTGGCTGGGGCTGGGGTGGGGCAGGGCTGGGGCTGTGGCTGGGGCTGGGCTGGGGCTGGGCCGGGGCAGGGCCGGGCTGGGGCCGGACTGGGGCTGGGTTCGGTGCAGGGCTGGGGCTGGGGCAGGGCTGGGCTGGGGCCGGGGGATGGGGCTGGGCTGGGGCAGGGCTGGGCCTGGGCTATGGATGAGGCTGGGGTGGGGCTGGGGCGGGGTCCAGGGCAGGGGCTTGGCTGGGGCTGGGACTGGGGCTAGGCTGGGGCAGGGCTGGGGCTGGGGCTGGGTCCAGGGTGGGGCTGGGGCTGGGCTGGGGGCAGGGCTGGGGCTGGGCTAGGGCTGGGCTGGGGCCGGGGGCTGCGACTGGGGCTGGATCCAGGGCTGGGGCTGGGCTGTGGCTGGGGCTGGGGTGGGGCAGGGCTGGGGCTGTGGCTGGGGCTGGGCTGGGGCTGGGCCGGGGCAGGGCCGGGCTGGGGCCGGACTGGGACTGGGTTCGGTGCAGGGCTGGGGCTGGGGCAGGGCTGGGCTGGGGCCGGGGATGGGGCTGGGCTGGGGCAGGGATGGGCCTGGGCTGGGGATGAGGCTGGGGTGGGGCTGGGGCTGGGTCCAGGGCAGGGGCTTGGCTGGGGCTGGGACTGGGGCTAGGATGGGGGCAGGGCTGGGGCTGGGGCTGGGTCCAGGGTGGGGCTGGGGCTGGGCTGGGGGGCAGGGCTGGGGCTGGGCGGTGGCTGGGGCTGGGCTGGGGCTGGGCTGGGGCTGGGACTGAGTCCAGGGAAGGGTCTGGACTGGGGCTGGGGCTAGGCTGGGGCAGGGCTTGGGCTGGGCTGGGGCTGGGACTGGGTCCAGGGCAGGGTCTGGTCTGGGGCTGGGGCTAGGCTGGGGCAGGACTGGGGCCGGGCTGGGGCTGGGTCCAGGGCTGTGGCTGGGCTGTGGCTGGAGCTGGGCTGGGGCTGAGGGTGGGGCTGGGGCTGGGCTAGGGCAGGGCTGGGGCCGGGGCTGCGACTGGGGCTGGGTCCAGGGCTGGGGCTGGGCTGGGGCTGGGCTGGGCCTGGGCTGGGGATGAGGCTTGGGTGGGACTGGGGCTGGGTCCAGGGCAGGGGCTGGGTCCAGGGCAGGGGCTGGGCTGGGGCTGGGGCTAGGCTGGGGCTGGGCTGTGGGCAGGGCTGGGGCTGGGCGGTGGCTGGGGCTGGGCTGGGGCTGGGCTGGGGCTGGGACTGGGTCCAGGGCAGGGTCAGGACTGGGGCTGGGGCTTGGCTGGGGCAGGGCTGGGGCAGGGCTGGGGCTGGGGCTAGACTGGGGCAGGGCTGGGGCAGGGCTGGGGCTGGGGCTGGGTCCAGTGTGGGGCTGGACTGGGGCTGGGGCTAGGCGGGGGCAGGGCTGGGGCTGGGGCTGGGCTGGGGTCAGGGCTCTGGTGGGGCAGGACTGGGACTGGGGACAGGGGCACGGGCGAGGCTGGGGACAGGGCTAGGGCTGGAGCTAGGGCAGGGCTGGGGCCAGGCTGGGGCTGGGTTCGGCTGAGGGGTGGGGCTTGGTCCAGGGCTGGGGCTGGGCTAGGGCAGGGCTGGGGCTGGGGCTGGGTCCAGGGCTGTGGCTGGGCTGTGGCTGGAGCTGGGCTGGGGCTGAGGGTGGGGCTGGGGCTGGGCTAGGGCTGGGCTGGGGCCGGGGCTACAACTGGGGCTAGATCCAGGGCTGGGGCTGGGCTGTGGCTGGGGCTGGAGTGGGGCAGGGCTGGGGCTGTGGCTGGGGCTGGGCTGGGGCTGGGCCGGGGCAGGGCCGGGCTGGGGCCGGACTGGGGCTGGGTTCGGTGCAGGGCTGGGGCTGGGGCAGGGCTGGGCTGGGGCCCGGGGATGGGGCTGGGCTGGGGCGGGGGATGGGCCTGGGCTGGGGATGAGGCTGGGGTGGGGCTGGGGCTGGGTCCAGGTCAGGGGCTTGGCTGGGGCTGGGGCTAGGCTGGGGCAGGGCTGGGGATGAGGCTGGGGTGGGACTGGGGCTGGGTCCAGGGCTGGGGGCTGGGCTAGGGCTGGGGCTGGGCTGGGGCTGGGTCCAGGGGCTGTGGCAGGGCTGTGGCTGGAGCTGGGCAGGGGCTGGGCTGGGGCTGGGGCTGGGGCTGGGGGCTGGGTCCAGGGTGGGGCTGGGGCAGGACTGGTGCCGGACTGGGGCTGGGGCTGGGTAGAGGGCAGGGCTGGGGCTGGGCTGGGGCTGGGTCCAGGGTGGGGCTGGGGCAGGACTGGTGCCGGACTGGGGCTGGGGCTGGGTAGAAGGCAGGGCTGGGGCTGGGCTGGGGCTGGGACTGGGTCCAGGTTGGGGCTGGACTGGGTCTGGGGCTAGGCTGGGGCAGGGCTGGGGCAGGGCTGGGGCTGGGTGCAGTGTGGGGCTGGACTGGGGCTGGGGCTAGTCTGAGGCAGGGCTGGGGCTGGGCTGGAGCTGGGTCAAGGGCAGGGGCTGGGCTGGGGCTGGGGGCTGGGCTGGGGCCGAGGGTGAGGCTGAGGGCAGGGCTGGGCTAGGGCTGGGGCTGGGGCTGGGGCTGGGTCCAGGGTGGGGCTGGGGCAGGACTGGTGCCGGGACTGGGGCTGGGGCTGGGTAGAGGGCAGGGCTGGGGCTGGGCTGGGGCTGGGTCCAGGGCTGTGGCTGGGCTGTGGCTGGACCTGGGCTGGGGCTGAAGGTGGGGCTGGACTAGGGCTGGGGGGCTGGGCCCGGGGCTGCGACTGGGGCTGGGTCCAGGGCTGGGGCTGGGCTGTGGCTAGGGCTGGGCTGTGGCAGGGCTGGGGATGGGGATGAGGCTGGGGTGGGGGCTGGGGCTGGGTCCAGGGCAGGGGGCTGGTCTGGGGCTGGGGGCTAGGCCGGGGCAGGGCTGGGGCAGGGCTGGGGCTGGGGCTGGGTCCAGGGTGGGGGCTGGGGCTGGGCTGGGGGCAGGGCTGGGGTGGGGCAGGGCTGAGGGCAGGGCTGGGGCTGGGGCCTGGGATGGGGCAGGACTGGGACTGGGGACAGGGGCACGGGCGAGGCTGGGAACAGGGCTAGTGCTGGAGCTAGGGCAGAGCTGGGGCCAGGCTGGGGCTGGGTTCGGCTGAGGGGTGGGGCTTGGTCCAGGGCTGGGGCTGGGCTATGGCAGGGCTGGGGCTGGGCTGGGGCTGGGTCCAGGGCTGTGGCAGGGCTGTGGCTGGAGCTGGGCTGGGGCTGAGGGTGGGGCTGGGGCTGGGCTAGGGCTGGGCTGGGGCCGGGGCTGCGACTGGGGCTAGATCCAGGGCTGGGGCTGGGCTGTGGCTGGGGCTGGGGTGGGGCAGAGCTGGGACTGTGGCTGGGGCTGGGCTGGGGCTGGGCCGGGGCAGGGGCTGGGCTGGGGCCGGGCTGGGGCTGGGTTCGGTGCAGGGCTGGGGCTGGGGCAGGGCTGGGCTGGGGCCGGGGATGGGGCCGTGAGTGGGGCTTGGCTGGGGCTGGGGCTGGGGCTGGGGCTGGGCTGGGGCAGGGCTGGGCCTGGGCTAGGGATGAGGCTGGGGTGGGGCTGGGGCTGGGTCCAGGGCAGGGGGCTGGGTCCAGGGCAGGGGCTGGGCTGGGGCTGGGGCTAGGCTGGGGCTGGGGCTGTGGGCAGGGCTGGGGGCTGGGCGGTGGCTGGGGCTGGGGCTGGGCTGGGGCTGGGGCTGGGACTGGGTCCAGGGCAGGGTCAGGACTGGGGCTGGGGCTAGGCTGGGGCAGGGCTGGGGCAGGGCTGGGGCTGGGGCTAGGCTGGGGCAGGGCTGGGACAGGGCTGGGGCTGGGGCTGGGTCCAGTGTGGGGCTGGACTGGGGCTGGGGATAGGCGGGGGCAGGGCTGGGGCAGGGCTGGGGCTGGGGCTGGGTCCAGGGTGGGGCAGGACTGGGACTGGGACAGGGGCACGGGCGAGGCTGGGGACAGGGCTAGGGCTGGAGCTAGGGCAGGGCTGGGGCCAGGCTGGGGCTGGGTTCGGCTGAGGGGTGGGGCTTGGTCCAGGGCTGGGTCTGGGCTAGGGCAGGGCTGGGGCTGGGTCTGGGTCCAGGGCTGTGGCAGGGCTGTGGCTGGAGCTGGGCTGGGGCTGAGGGTGGGGCTGGGGCTGGGCTAGGGCTGGGCTGGGGCCGGGGCTGCGACTGGGGCTGGATCCAGGGCTGGGGCTGGGCTGGGGCTGGGGCTGGGGTGGGGCAGGGATGGGGCTGTGGCTGGGGGCTGGGCTAGGCCTGGGCCGGGGGCAGGGCCGGGCTGGGGCCGGACTGGGGCTGGGTTCGGTGCAGGGCTGGGGCTGGGGCCGGGGATGGGGCTGGGCTGGGGCAGGGCTGGGCCTGGGCTGGGGATGAGGGCTGGGGTGGGGCTGGGGCTGGGTCCAGGGCAGGGGCTTGGCTGGGGCTGGGGCTAGGCTGGGGCAGGGCTGGGGATGAGGCTGGGGTGAGGCTGGGACTGGGTCGAGGGCAGGGGCTTGGCTGGGGCTGGGGCTGGGGCTGGGCTGGGGCAGGGCTGGGCCTGGGCTGGGGATGAGGCTGGGGTGGGGCTGGGGCTGGGTCCAGGGCAGGGGCTTGGCTGGGGCTGGGGCTAGTCTGGGGCAGGGCTGGGGCTGGGGCTGGGTCCAGGGTGGGGCTGGGGCAAGACTGGTGCCGGACTGGGGCTGGGGCTGGGTAGAGGGCAGGGCTGGAGCTGGGCTGGGGCTGGGTCCAGGGCTGTGGCTGGGCTGTGGCTGGAGCTGGGCTGGGGCTGAGGGTGGGGCTGACTAGGGCTGGGCTGGGCCCGGGGCTGCGACTGGGGCTGGGTCCAGGGCTGGGGCTGGGCTGTGGCTAGGGCTGGGCTGTGGCAGGGCTGGGGATGTGGATGAGGCTGGGGTGGGGCTGGGGCAGGGCTGGGGCTGGGGGCTAGGCTGGGGCAGGGGCTGGGGCAGGGCTGGGGCTGGGGCTGGGTCCAGGGTGGGGCTGGGGCTGGGCTGGGGGCAGGGCTGGGGTGGGGCAGGGCTGAGGGCAGGGCTGGGGCTGGGGGGCTGGGCTGGGGCAGGACTGGGACTGGGACAGGGGCACGGGAGAGGCTGGGGACAGGGCCTAGGTCTGGAGCTAGGGCAGGGCTGGGGCCAGGCTGGGGCTGGGGTTCGGCTGAGGGGTGGGGCTTGGTCCAGGGCTGGGGCTGGGCTAGGGCAGGGCTGGGGCTGGGGCTGGGCTGGGGCTGGGTCCAGGGCTGTGGCAGGGCTGTGGCTGGAGATGGGCTGGGGCTGAGGGTGGGGCTGGGGCTGGGCTGAGGGCAGGGCTGGTGCTGGGCTGGGCTGGGGCTGGATCCAGGGCTGGGGCTGGGCTGTGGCTGGGGCTGGGGTGGGGCAGAGCTGGGGCTGTGGCTGGGGCTGGGCTGGGGCTGGGCCGGGGCAGGGCTGGGCTGGGGCTGGGCTGGGGCTGGGTTCGGTGCAGGGCTGGGGCTGGGGCAGGGCTGGGCTGGGGCCTGGGATGGGGCCGTGAGTGGGGCTTGGCTGGGGCTGGGGCTGGGGCTGGGCTGGGGCAGGGCTGGGCCTGGGCTGGGGATGAGGCTGGGGTGGGGCTGGGGCTGGGTCCAGGGCAGGGGCTTGGCTGGGGCTGGGGCTGGGGCTAGTCTGGGGCAGGGCTGGGGCTGGGGCTGGGTCCAGGGTGGGGGCTGGGGCTGGGCTGGGGGCAGGGCTGGGGCTGGGCGGTGGCTGGGGCTCGGCTGGGGCTGGGCTGGGGCTGGGACTGAGTCCAGGGAAGGGTCTGGACTGGGGCTGGGGCTAGGCTGGGGCAGGACTGGGGCCCCACTGGGGCTGGGTCCAGGGCTGTGGCAGGGCTGTGGCTGGAGCTGGGCTGGGGCTGAGGGTGGGGCTGGGGCTGGGCTAGGGCTGGGCTGGGGCCGGGGCTGCGACTGGGGCTGGGTCCATTGCTGGGGCTGGGCTGGGGCTGGGCTGGGCCTGGGCTGGGTATGAGGCTTGGGTGGGGCTGGGGCTGGGTCCAGGGCAGGGGCTGGGTCCAGGGCAGGGGCTGGGCTGGGGCTGGGGCTAGGCTGGGGTTGGGCTGTGGGCAGGGCTGGGGCTGGGCGGTGGCTGGGGCTGGGATGGGGCTGGGACTGGGTCCAGGGCAGGGTCAGGACTGGGGCTGGGGCTAGGCTGGGGCAGGGCTGGGGCAGGGCTGGGGCTGGGGCTAGGCTGGGGCAGGGCTGGGGCAGGGCTGGGGCTGGGGCTGGGTCCAATGTGGGGCTGGACTGGGGCTGGGGATAGGCGGGGGCAGGGCTGGGGCTGGGGCTGGGCTGGGGCCAGGGCTGGGGTGGGGCAGGACTGGGACTGGGACAGGGGCACGGGCGAGGCTGGGGACAGGGCTAGGGCTGGAGCTAGGGCAGGGCTGGGGCCAGGCTGGGGCTGGGTTTGGCTGAGGGGTGGGGCTTTGTCCAGGGCTGGGTCTGGGCTAGGGCAGGGCTGGGGCTGGGTCTGGGTCCAGGGCTGTGGCAGGGCTGTGGCTGGAGCTGGGCTGGGGCTGAGGGTGGGGCTGGGGCTGGGCTAGGGCTGGGCTGGGGCCGGGGCTGCGACTGGGGCTGGATCCAGGGCTGGGGCTGGGCTGTGGCTGGGGCTGGGGTGGGGCAGAGCTGGGGCTGTGGCTGGGGCTGGGCTGGGGCTGGGCCGGGGCAGGGCCGGGCTGGGGCCGGACTGGGGCTGGGTTCGGTGCAGGGCTGGGACTGGGGCAGGGCTGGGCTGGGGCCGGGGATGGGGCTGGGCTGGGGCAGGGCTGGGCCTGGGCTGGGGATGAGGCTGGGGTGGGGCTGGGGCTGGGTCCAGGGCAGGGGCTTGGCTGGGGCTGGGGCTAGGCTGGGGCAGGGCTGGGGATGAGGCTGGGGTGAGGCTGGGGCTGGGTCCAGGGCTAGGGCTGGGCTAGGGCTGGGGCTGGGCTGGGGCTGGGTCCAGGGCTGTGGCTGGGCTGTGGCTGGGGCTGGGCTGGGGCTGGGCTGGGGCTGGGACTGGGTCCAGGGCAGGGTCTGGTCTGGGGCTGGGGCTAGGCTGGGGCAGGACTGGGGCCGGGCTGGGGCTGGGTGCAGGGCTGTGGCTGGGCTGTGGCTGGAGCTGGGCTGGGGCTGAGGGTGGGGCTGGGGCTGGGCTAGGGCTGGGCTGGGGCCGGGGCTGGGGCTGGGCTGGGGCTGGGCTGGGTCCAGGGCTGGGGCTGGGCTGGGGCTGGGCTGTTCCTGGGCTGGGGATGAGGCTGGGGTGGGGCTGGGGCTGGGTCCAGGGCAGGGGCTGGGTCCAGGGCAGGGGCTGGGCTGGGGCTGGGGCTAGTCTGGGGCTGGGCTGTGGGCAGGGCTGGGGCTGGGCGGTGGCTGGGGCTGGGCTGGGGCTGGGACTGGGTCCAGGGTGGGGCTGGACTGGGTCTGGGGCTAGGCTGGGGCAGGGCTGGGGCTGGGCTGGGGCTGGGTGCAGGGCAGGGGCTGGGCTGGGGCTGGGGCTGGGCTGGGGCCGAGGGTGAGGCTGAGGGCAGGGCTGGGCTAGGGCTGGGGCTGGGGCAGGGCTGGGCTGGGGCCGGGGATGGGGCCGTGAGTGGGGCTTGGCTGGGGCTGGGGCTGGGGCTGGGGCTGGGCTGGGGCAGGGCTGGTCCTGGGCTGGGGATGAGGCTGGGGTGGGGCTGGGGTTGGGTCCAGGGCAGGGGCTTGGCTGGGGCTGGGGCTAGGCTGGGGCAGGGCTGGGGCTGGGGCTGGGTCCAGGGTGGGGCTGGGGCTGGGCTGGGGGCAGGGCTGGGGGCTGGGCGGTGGCTGGGGCTGGGCTGGGGCTGGGCTGGGGCTGGGACTGGGTCCAGGGCAGCGTCTGGAGTGGGGCTGGGGCTAGGCTGGGGCAGGGCTGGGGCTGGGCTGGGGCTGGGACTGGGTCCAGGGCTGTGGCTGGGCTGTGGCTGGAGCTGGGCTGGGGCTGAGTGTGGGGCTGGGGCTGGGCTCGGTACAGGGCTGGGGCTGGGTTTGGGCTGGGGCAGGGCTGGGGCTGGGCTAGGGCAGGGCTGGGGCAGGGTCCAGGGCTGTGGCTGGGCTGTGGCTGGTGCTGGGCTGGGGCTGAGGGCGGGGCTGGGGATGGGCTAGGGCAGGGCTGGGGCTGGGCAGGGCTGGGTCTGGGGCAGGGCTGGGCTACGGCTGGGCTGCGACCGGGGATGGGTCCGGGGGTGGGGCTGGGGCTGTGCTGAGGGCAGGGCTGGGGCCAGGGCTGGGGCTGGGGCTGGGGCTGGGGCTGGGCTGGGGTTTGGCTGGGGCCGAGTCTGGGGCAGGGGCTGGGGCCGGGGCAGAGGCAGGGCTGGGGCAGGGGCTGGAACTGGAGCTGGGCTGGGGGCAAGGTTGGGACTGGGGCTGGGGCTGCGGACAGGGCTGGGGCTAGGGCTGAGGTAGGGGTAGGGCTGGGGCCGGACTAGGCTTGAGGCTGGGCCTTGGGCTGGGGCTGGGTTGGCACAGGGCTGGGGCTTGGGCTGGAAGCAAGGCTTGGGCAGGGCTGGGGCTGGGGCTGGAGCCAGGGCTGGGGCAGGAGCCAGGGCTGGGGCAGGGCTGTGCCTGGAGCTGGGCTGGGGCTGGGTCCAGGGCTGTGGCAGGGCAATGGCTGGAGCTGGGCTGGGGCTGAGGGTGGGTCTGGGGCTGGGCTAGGGCTGGGCTGGGGCCGGGGCTGGGGGTGGGGCAGGGCTGGGGCTGTGGCTGGGGCTGGGCTGGGGCTGGGCCGGGGCAGGGCTGGGCTGGGGCCGGGCTGGGGCTGGGTTCGGTGCAGGGCTGGGGCTGGGGCAGGGCTGGGCTGGGGCCGGGGATGGGGCCGTGAGTGGGGCTTGGCTGGGGCTGGGGCTGGGGCTGGGCTGGGACAGGGCTGGGCCTGGGCTGGGGATGAGGCTGGGGTGGGGCTGGGGCTGGGTCCAGGGCAGGGGCTTGGCTGGGGATGGGGCTAGTCTGGGGCAGGGCTGGGGCTGGGGCTGGGTCCAGGGTGGGGCTGGGGCAGGACTGGTGCCGGACTGGGGCTGGGGCTGGGTAGAGGGCAGGGCTGGGGCTGGGCTGGGGCTGGGTCCAGGGCTGTGGCTGGCTGTGGCTGGAGCTGGGCTGGGGCTGAGGGTGGGGCTGGACTAGGGCTGGGCTGGGCCCAGGGCTGCGACTGGGGATGGGTCCAGGGCAAGGGCTGGGCTGGGGCTGGGGCTAGGATGGGGCTGGGGCTGGGGCAGGGCTGGGGCTGGGGCTGGGTCCAGGGTGGGGCTGGGGCTGGGCTGGGGGCAGGGCTGGGGTGGGGGCAGGACTGGGACTGGGACAGGGGCACGGTCGAGGCTGGGGACAGGGCTAGGGCTGGAGCTAGGGCAGAGCTGGGGCCAGGCTGGGGCTGGGTTCGGCTGAGGGGTGGGGCTTGGTCCAGGGCTGGGTCTGGGCTAGGGCAGGGCTGTGGCTGGAGCTGGGCTGGGGCTGAGGGTGGGGCTGGGGCTGGGCTAGGGCTGGGCTGGGGCCGGGGCTGCGACTGGGGCTGGGTCGGGGCAGGGCTGGGCTGGGGCCGGGCTGGGGCTGGGTTCGGTGCAGGGCTGGGGCTGGGGCAGGGCTGGGCTGGGGCCGGGGATGGGGCCGTGAGTGGGGCTTGGCTGGGGCTGGGGCTGGGGCTGGGCTGGGGCAGGGCTGGGCCTGGGCTGGGGATGAGGCTGGGGTGGGGCTGGGGCTGGGTCCAGGGCAGCGGCTTGGCTGGGGCTGGGGCTGGGGCTAGTCTGGGGCAGGGCTGGGGCTGGGGCTGGGTCCAGGGTGGGGCTGGGGCTGGGCTGGGGGCAGGGCTGGGGCTGGGCGGTGGCTGGGGCTGGGCTGGGGCTGGGCTGGGGCTGGGACTGAGTCTAGGGAAGGGTCTGGTCTGGGGCTGGGGCTAGGCTGGGGTAGGGCTGGGGCTGGGCTGGGGCTGGGACTGGGTCCAGGGCAGGGTCTGGTCTGGGGCTGGGGCTAGGCTGGGGCAGGACTGGGGCCGGGCTGGGGCTGGGTCCAGGGCTGTGGCTGGGCTGTGGCTGGAGCTGGGCTGGGGCTGAGGGTGGGGCTGGACTAGAGCTGGGCTGGGCCGGGGCTGCGACTGGGGATGGGTCCAGGGCAAGGGCTGGGCTGGGGCTGGGGCTAGGCTGGGGCAGGGCTGGGGCAGGGCTGGGGCTGGGGCTGGGTCCAGGGTGGGGCTGGGGCTGGGCTGGGGGCAGGGCTGGGGTGCGGCAGGACTGGGACTGGGACAGGGGCACGGGCGAGGCTGGGGACAGGGCTAGGGCTGGAGCTAGGGCAGAGCTGGGGCCAGGCTGGGGCTGGGTTCGGCTGAGGGGTGGGGCTTGGTCCAGGGCTGGGGCTGGGCTAGGGCAGGGCTGGGGTTGGGGCTGGGCTGGGGCTGGGTCCAGGGCTGTGGCAGGGCTGTGGCTGGAGCTGGGCTGGGGCTGAGGGTGGGGCTGGGGCTGGGCTAGGGCTGGGCTGGGGCCGGGGCTGCGACTGGGGCTGGATCCAGGGCTGGGGCTGGGCTGTGGCTGGGGCTGGGGTGGGGCAGAGCTGGGGCTGTGGCTGGGGCTGGGCTGGGGCTGGGCCGGGGCAGGGCTGGGCTGGGGCCGGGCTGGGGCTGGGTTCGGTGCAGGGCTGGGGCTGGGGCAGGGCTGGGCTGGGGCCGGGGATGGGGCCGTGAGTGGGGCTTGGCTGGGGCTGGGGCTGGGGCTGGGCTGGGGCAGGGCTGGGCCTGGGCTGGGGATGAGGCTGGGGTGGGGCTGGGGTTGGGTCCTGGGCAGGGGCTTGGCTGGGGCTGGGGCTGGGGCTAGTCTGGGGTAGGGCTGGGGCTGGGGCTGGGTCCAGGGTGGGGCTGGGGCTGGGCTGGGGCAGGGCTGGGGCTGGGCGGTGGCTGGGGCTGGGCTGGGGCTGGGCTGGGGCTGGGACTGAGTCTAGGGAAGGGTCTGGTCTGGGGCTGGGGCTAGGCTGGGGCAGGGCTGGGGCTGGGCTGGGGCTGGGACTGGGTCCAGGGCAGGGTCTGGTCTGGGGCTGGGGCTAGGCTGGGGCAGGACTGGGGCCGGGCTGGGGCTGGGTCCAGGGCTGTGGCAGGGCTGTGGCTGGAGCTGGGCTGGGGCTGAGGGTGGGGCTGTGGCTGGGCTAGGGCTGGGGCTGGGACTGGGTCCAGGGCAGGGTCTCGTCTGGGGCTGGGGCTAGGCTGGGGCAGGACTGGGGCCGGGCTGGGGCTGGGTCCAGGGCTGTGGCAGGGCTGTGGCTGGAGCTGGGCTGGGGCTGAGTGTGGGGCTGGGGCTGGGCTAGGGCTGGGCTGGGGCCGGGGGCTGCGACTGGGGCTGGGTCCAGGGCTGGGGCTGGGCTGGGGCTGGGCTGGGCCTGGGCTGGGGATGAGGCTTGGGTGGGGCTGGGGCTGGGTCCAGGGCAGGGGCTGGGTCCAGGGCAGGGGCTGGGCTGGGGCTGGGGCTAGGCTGGGGCTGGGCTGTGGGCAGGGCTGGGGCTGGGCGGTGGCTGGGGCTGGGCTGGGGCTGGGCTGGGGCTGGGACTGGGTCCAGGGCAGGGTCAGGACTGGGGCTGGGGCTAGGCTGGGGCAGGGCTGGGGCAGGGCTGGGGCTGGGGCTAGGCTGGGGCAGGGCTGGGGCAGGGCTGGGGCTGGGGCTGGGTCCAGTGTGGGGGCTGGACTGGGTCTGGGGCTAGGCTGTGGCAGGGCTGGGGCTGGGGCTGGGCTGGGGCTGGGTCCAGGGCTGTGGCTGGGCTGTGGCTGGAGCTGGGCTGGGGCTGAGGGTGGGGCCGGACTAGGGCTGGGCTGGGCCCGGGGCTGTGACTGGGGCTGGGTCCAGGGCTGGGGCTGGGCTGTGGCTAGGGCTGGGCTGTGGCAGGGCTGGGGATGGGGATGAGGCTGGGGTGGGGCTGGGGCAGGGCTGGGGCTAGGCTGGGGCAGGGCTGGGGCAGGGCTGGGGCTGGGGCTGGGTCCAGGGTGGGGCTGGGGCTGGGCTGGGGGCAGGGCTGGGGTGGGGCAGGGCTGAGGGCAGGGCTGGGGCTGGGGGCTGGGATGGGGCAGGACTGGGACTGGGACAGGGGCACGGGCGAGGCTGGGGACAGGGCTAGGGCTGGAGCTAGGGCAGGGCTGGGGCCAGGCTGGGGCTGGGTTCGGCTGAGGGGTGGGGCTTAGTCCAGGGCTGGGGCTGGGCTAGGGCAGGGCTGGGGCTGGGGCTGGGCTGGGGCTGGGTCCAGGGCTGTGGCAGGGCTGTGGCTGGAGCTGGGCTGGGGCTGAGGGTGGGGCTGGGGCTGGGCTAGGGCTGGGCTGGGGCCGGGGCTGCGACTGGGGCTGGATCCAGGGCTGGGGCTGGGCTGTGGCTGGGGCTGGGGTGGGGCAGAGCTGGGGCTGTGGCTGGGGCTGGGCTGGGGCTGGGCCGGGGCAGGGCTGGGCTGGGGCCGGGCTGGGGCTGGGTTCGGTGCAGGGCTGGGGCTGGGGCAGGGCTGGGCTGGGGCCGGGGATGGGGCCGTGAGTGGGGCTTGGCTGGGGCTGGGGCTGGGGCTGGGCTGGGGCAGGGCTGGGCCTGGGCTGGGGATGAGGCTGGGGTGGGGCTGGGGCTGGGTCCAGGGCAGGGGCTTGGCTGGGGCTGGGGCTGGGGCTAGTCTGGGGCAGGGCTGGGGCTGGGGCTGGGTCCAGGGTGGGGCTGGGGCTGGGCTGGCGGCAGGGCTGGGGCTGGGCGGTGGCTGGGGCTGGGCTGGGGCTGGGCTGGGGCTGGGACTGAGTCTAGGGAAGGGTCTGGACTGGGGCTGGGGCTAGGCTGGGGCAGGGCTGGGGCTGGGCTGGGGCTGGGACTGGGTCCAGGGCAGGGTCTGGTCTGGGGCTGGGGCTAGGCTGGGGCAGGACTGGGGCTGGGGCAGGGATGGGCCTGGGCTGGGGATGAGGCTGGGGTGGGGCTGGGGCTGGGTCCAGGGCAGGGGCTTGGCTGGGGCTGGGGCTAGGCTGGGGCAGGGCTGGGGATGAGGCTGGGGTGGGGCTGGGGCTGGGTCCAGGGCTGGGGCTGGGCTAGGGCTGGGCTGGGGCCGGGGCTGCGACTGGGGCTGGGTCCAGGGCTGGGGCTGGGCTGGGGCTGGGCTGTTCCTGGGCTGGGGATGAGGCTGGGGTGGGGCTGGGGCTGGGTCCAGGGCAGGGGCTGGGTCCAGGGCAGGGGCTGGGCTGGGGCTGGGGCTAGTCTGGGGCTGGGCTGTGGGCAGGGCTGGGGCTGGGTGGTGGCTGGGGCTGGGCTAGGGCTGGTACTGGTTCCAGGGTGGGGCTGGACTGGGTCTGGGGCTAGGCTGGGGCAGGGCTGGGGCAGGGCTGGGGCTGGGTCCAGTGTGGGGCTGGACTGGGGCTGGGGCTAGGCTGGGGCAGGGCTGGGGCTGGGCTGGGGCTGGGTCCAGGGCAGGGGCTGGGCTGGGGCTGCGGCTGGGCTGGGGCCGAGGTTGAGGCTGAGGGCAGGGCTGTGCTAGGGCTGGGGCTGGGGCAGGGCTGGGCTGGGGCCGGGGCTGGGGCCGTGAGTGGGGCTTGGCTGGGGCTGGGGCTGGGGCGGGGCTGGGGCTGGGGCTGGGCTGGGGCAGGGCTGGGCCTGGGCTGGGGATGAGGCTGGGGTGGGGCTGGGGTTGGGTCCAGGGCAGGGGCTTGGCTGGGGCTGGGGCTAGGCTGGGGCAGGGCTGGGGCTGGGGCTGGGTCCAGGGTGGGGCTGGGGCTGGGCTGGGGGCAGGGCTGGGGCTGGGTGGTGGCTGGGGCTGGGCTGGGGCTGGGCTGGGGCTGGGACTGGGTCCAGGGCAGCGTCTGGAGTGGGGCTGGGGCTAGGCTGGGGCAGGGCTGGGGCTGGGCTGGGGCTGGGACTGGGTCCAGGGCTGTGGCTGGGCTGTGGCTGGAGCTGGGCTGGGGCTGAGTGTGGGGCTGGGGCTGGGCTCGGTACAGGGCTGGGGCTGGGTTTGGGCTGGGGCAGGGCTGGGCTGGGCTAGGGCAGGGCTGGGGCAGGGTCCAGGGCTGTGGCTGGGCTGTGGCTGGTGCTGGGCTGGGGCTGAGGGCGGGGCTGGGGATGAGCTAGGGCAGGGCTGGGGCTGGGCAGGGCGGGGTCTGGGGCAGGGCTGGGCTACGGCTGGGCTGCGACCGGGGATGGGTCCGGGGGTGGGGCTGGGGCTGGGCTGAGGGCAGGGCTGGGGCCAGGGCTGGGGCTGGGGCTGGGTCCAGGGTGGGGCTGGGGCTGGGCTGGGGGCAGGGCTGGGGCTGGGCGGTGGCTGGGGCTGGGCAGGGGCTGGGCTGGGGCTGGGACTGAGTCTAGGGAAGGGTCTGGTCTGGGGCTGGGGCTAGGCTGGGGCAGGGCTGGGGCTGGGCTGGGGCTGGGACTGGGTCCAGGGCAGGGTCTGGTCTGGGGCTGGGGCTAGGCTGGGGCACGACTGGGGCCGGGCTGGGCCTGGGTCCAGGGCTGTGGCAGGGCTGTGGCTGGAGCTGGGCTGGGGCTGAGGGTGGGGCTGGACTAGGGCTGGGGTGGGCCGGGGCTGCGACTGGGGATGGGTCCAGGGCAAGGGCTGGGCTGGGGCTGGGGCTAGGCTGGGGCAGGGCTGGGGTAGGGCTGGGGCTGGGGCTGGGTCCAGGGTGGGGCTGGGGCTGGGCTGGGGGCAGGGCTGGGGTGGGGCAGGACTGGGACAGGGACAGGGGCACGGTCGAGGCTGGGGACAGGGCTAGGGCTGGAGCTAGGGCAGAGCTGGGGCCAGGCTGGGGCTGGGTTCAGTGCAGGGCTGGGGCTGGGGCAGGGCTGGGCTGGGGCCGGGGCTGGGGCCGTGAGTGGGGCTAGGCTGGGGCTGGGGCTGGGGCTGGGCTGGGGCAGGGCTGGGCCTGGGCTGGGGATGAGGCTGGGGTGGGGCTGGGGCTGGGTCCAGGGAAGGGTCTGGTCTGGGGCTGGGGCTAGTCTGGGGCAGGGCTGGGGCTGGGCTGGGGCTGGGACTGGGTCCAGGGCTGGGACTGGGTCCAGGGCTGTGGCTGGGCTGTGGCTGGAGCTGGGCTGGGGCTGAGTGTGGGGCTGGGGCTGGGCTCGGTACAGGGCTGGGGCTGGGTTTGGGCTGGGGCAGGGCTGGGCCTGGGCTAGGGCAGGGCTGGGGCAGGGTCCAGGGCTGGGGCTGGGCTCGGTACAGGGCTGGGGCTGGGGCTGAGGGCGGGGCTGGGAATGGGCTAGGGCAGGGCTGGGGCTGGGCAGGGCGGGGTCTGGGGCAGGGCTGGGCTACGGCTGGGCTGCGACCGGGGATCGGTCCGGGGGTGGGGCTGGGGTTGGGCTGAGGGCAGGGCTGGGGCCAGGGCTGGGGCTGGGGCTGGGGCTGGGGCTGGGGCTGGGCTGGGGTTTGGCTGGGGCCAAGTCTGGGGCAGGGGCTGGGGCCGGGGCAGAGGCAGGGCTGGGGCAGGGGCTGGAACTGGAGCTGGGCTGGGGGCAAGGTTGGGACTGGGGCTGGGGCTGCGGACAGGGCTGGGGCTAGGGCTGAGGTAGGGGTAGGGCTGGGGGCCGGACTAGGCTTGAGGCTGGGCCTTGGGCTGGGGCTGGGTTGGCACAGGGCTGGGGCTTGGGCTGGAAGCAAGGCTTGGGCAGGGCTGGGGCTGGGGCTGGAGCCAGGGCTGGGGCAGGAGCCAGGGCTGGGGCAGGGCTGTGGCTGGAGCTGGGCTGGGGCTGGGTCCAGGGCTGTGGCAGGGCAATGGCTGGAGCTGGGCTGGGGCTGAGGGTGGGTCTGGGGCTGGGCTAGGGCTGGGCTGGGGCCGGGGCTGGGGTGGGGCAGGGCTGGGGCTGTGGCTGGGGCTGGGCTGGGGCTGGGCCGGGGCAGGGCTGGGCTGGGGCCGGGCTGGGGCTGGGTTCGGTGCAGGGCTGGGGCTGGGGCAGGGCTGGGCTGGGGCCGGGGATGGGGCCGTGAGTGGGGCTTGGCTGGGGCTGGGGCTGGGGCTGGGCTGGGGCAGGGCTGGGCCTGGGCTGGGGATGAGGCTGGGGTGGGGCTGGGGCTGGGTCCAGGGCAGCGGCTTGGCTGGGGCTGGGGCTGGGGCTAGTCTGGGGCAGGGCTGGGGCTGGGGCTGGGTCCAGGGTGGGGCTGGGGCTGGGCTGGGGGCAGGGCTGGGGCTGGGCGGTGGCTGGGGCTGGGCTGGGGCTGGGCTGGGGCTGGGACTGAGTCTAGGGAAGGGTCTGGTCTGGGGGTGGGGCTAGGCTGGGGCAGGACTGGGGTCGGGCTGGGGCTGGGTCCAGGGCTGTGGCAGGGCTGTGGCTGGAGCTGGGCTGGGGCTGGGGCTAGGCTGGGGCAGGGCTGGGGCTGGGGCTGGGGCTGGGGCTGGGTCCAGGGTGGGGCTGGGGATGGGCTGGGGGCAGGGCTGGGGGTGCGGCAGGACTGGGACTGGGACAGGGGCACGGGCGAGGCTGGGGACAGGGCTAGGGCTGGAGCTAGGGCAGAGCTGGGGCCAGGCTGGGGCTGGGTTCGGCTGAGGGGTGGGGCTTGGTCCAGGGCTGGGGCTGGGCTAGGGCAGGGCTGGGGTTGGGGCTGGGCTCGGGCTGGGTCCAGGGCTGTGGCAGGGCTGTGGCTGGAGCTGGGCTGGGGCTGAGGGTGGGGCTGGGGCTGGGCTAGGGCTGGGCTGGGGCCGGGGCTGCGACTGGGGCTGGATCCAGGGCTGTGGCTGGGCTGTGGCTGGGGCTGGGGTGGGGCAGAGCTGGGGCTGTGGCTGGGGCTGGGCTGGGGCTGGGCCGGGGCAGGGCTGGGCTGGGGCCGGGCTGGGGCTGGGTTCGGTGCAGTGCTGGGGCTGGGGCAGGGCTGGGCTGGGGCCGGGGCTGGGGGCCGTGAGTGGGGCTTGGCTGGGGCTGGGGCTGGGGCTGGGCTGGGGCAGGGCTGGGCCTGGGCTGGGGATAAGGCTGGGGTGGGGCTGGGGCTGGGTCCAGGGCAGGGGCTTGGCTGGGGCTGGGGCTGGGGCTAGTCTGGGGCAGGGCTGGGGCCGGGGCTGGGTCCAGGGTGGGGCTGGGGCTGGGCTGGGGGCAGGGCTGGGGCTGGGCAGTGGCTGGGGCTGGGCTGGGGCTGGGCTGGGGCTGGGACTGAGTCTAGGGAAGGGTCTGGTCTGGGGCTGGGGCTAGGCTGGGGCAGGGCCTGGGCTGGGCTGGGGCTGGGACTGGGTCCAGGGCAGGGTCTGGTCTGGGGCTGGGGCCAGGGCTGGGGCAGGACTGGGGCCGGGCTGCGGCTGGGTCCAGGGCTGTGGCAGGGCTGTGGCTGGAGCTGGGCTGGGGCTGAGGGTGGGGCTGGGGCTGGGCTAGGGCTGGGCTGGGGCCGGGGCTGCGACTGGGGCTGGGTCCAGGGCTGGGGCTGGGCTGGGGCTGGGCTGGGCCTGGGCTGGGGATGAGGCTTGGGTGGGGCTGGGGCTGGGTCCAGGGCAGGGGCTGGGTCCAGGGCAGGGGCTGGGCTGGGGCTGGGGCTAGGCTGGGGCTGGGCTGTGGGCAGGGCTGGGGCTGGGCGGTGGCTGGGGCTGGGCTGGGGCTGGGCTGGGGCTGGGACTGGGTCCAGGCAGGGTCAGGACTGGGGCTGGGGCTAGGCTGGGGCAGGGCTGGGGCAGGGCTGGGGCTGGGGCTAGGCTGGGGCAGGGCTGGGGCAGGGCTGGGGCTGGGGCTGGGTCCAGTGTGGGGCTGGACTGGGGAAGGGGCTAGGCGGGGGCAGGGCTGGGGCTGGGCTGGGGCTGGGACTGGCTCCAGGGTGGGGCTGGACTGGGTCTGGGGCTAGGCTGTGGCAGGGCTGGGGCTGGGGCTGGGCTGGGGCTGGGTCCAGGGCTGTGGCTGGGCTGTGGCTGGAGCTGGGCTGGGTCTGAGGGTGGGGCTGGACTAGGGCTGGGCTTGGGCCCGGGTCTGTGACTGGGGCTGGGTCCAGGGCTGGGGCTGGGCTGTGGCTAGGGCTGGGCTGTGGCAGAGCTGGGGATGGGGATGAGGGTGGGGTGGGGCTGGGGCAGGGCTGGGGCTGGGGCTAGGCTGGGGCAGGGCTGGGGCAGGGCTGGGGCTGGGGCTGGGTCCAGGGTGGGGCTGGGGCTGGGCTGGGGGCAGGGCTGGGGGTGGGGCAGGGCTGAGGGCAGGGCTGGGGCTGGGGGCTGGGATGGGGCAGGACTGGGACTGGGACAGGGGCACGGGCGAGGCTGGGGACAGGGCTAGGGCTGGAGCTAGGGCAGGGCTGGGGCCAGGCTGGGGCTGGGTTCGGCTGAGGGGTGGGGCTTGGTCCAGGGCTGGGGCTGGGCTAGGGCAGGGCTGGGGTTGGGGCTGGGCTGGGGCTGGGTCCAGGGCTGTGGCAGGGCTGTGGCTGGAGCTGGGCTGGGGGCTGAGGGTGGGGCTGGGGCTGGGCTAGGGCTGGGCTGGGGCCGGGGCTGCGACTGGGGCTGGATCCAGGGCTGGGGCTGGGCTGTGGCTGGGGCTGGGGTGGGGCAGAGCTGGGGCTGTGGCTGGGGCTGGGCTGGGGCTGGGCCGGGGCAGGGCTGGGCTGGGGCCGGGCTGGGCTGGGTTCGGTGCAGGGCTGGGGCTGGGGCAGGGCTTGGCTGGGGCTGGGGCTGGGGCTGGGCTGGGGCAGGGCTGGGCCTGGGCTGGGGATGAGGCTGGGGTGGGGCTGGGGCTGGGTCCAGGGCAGGGGCTTGGCTGGGGCTGGGGCTGGGGCTAGTCTGGGGCAGGGCTGGGGCTGGGGCTGAGTCCAGGGTGGGGCTGGGGCTGGGCTGGGGGCAGGGCTGGGGGCTGGGCGGTGGCTGGGGCTGGGCTGGGGCTGGGCTGGGGCTGGGACTGAGTCTAGGGAAGGGTCTGGTCTGGGGCTGGGGCTAGGCTGGGGCAGGGCTGGGGCTGGGCTGGGGCTGGGACTGGGTCCAGGGCAGGGTCTGGTCTGGGGCTGGGGCTAGGCTGGGGCAGGACTGGGGCCGGGCTGGGGCTGGGTCCAGGGCTGTGGCAGGGCTGTGGCTGGAGCTGGGCTGGGGCTGAGGGTGGGGCTGGGGCTGGGCTAGGGCTGGGCCGGGGGCCGGGGCTGCGACTGGGGCTGGGTCCAGGGCTGGGGCTGGGCTGGGGCTGGGCTGGGCCTGGGCTGAGGATGAGGCTTGGGTGGGGCTGGGGCTGGGTCCAGGGCAGGGGCTGGGTCCAGGGCAGGGGCTGTGCTGGGGCTGGGGCTAGTCTGGGGCTGGGCTGTGGGCAGGGCTGGGGCTGGGCGGTGGCTGGGGCTGGGCTGGGGCTGGGCTGGGGCTGGGACTGGGTCCAGGGCAGGGTCAGGACTGGGGGCTGGGGCTAGGCTGGGGCAGGGCTGGGGCAGGGCTGGGGCTGGGGCTAGGCTGGGGCAGGGCTGGGGCAGGGCTGGGGCTGGGGCTGGGTCCAGTGTGGGGCTGGACTGGGGCTGGGGCTAGGCGGGGGCAGGGCTGGGGCTGGGCTGGGGCTGGGACTGGGTCCAGGGTGGGGCTGGACTGGGTCTGGGGCTAGGCTGTGGCAGGGCTGGGGCTGGGGCTGGGCTGGGGCTGGGTCCAGGGCTGTGGCTGGGCTGTGGCTGGAGCTGGGCTGGGGCTGAGGGTGGGGCTGGACTAGGGGTGGGCTGGGCCCGGGGCAGCGACTGGGGCTGGGTCCAGGGCTGGGGCTGGGCTGTGGCTAGGGCTGGGCTGTGTCAGGGCTGGGGATGGGGATGAGGCTGGGGTGGGGCTGGGGCAGGGCTGGGGCTGGGGCTAGGCTGGGGCAGGGCTGGGGCAGGGCTGGGGCTGGGGCTGGGTCCAGGGTGGGGCTGGGGCTGGACTGGGGGCAGGGCTGGGGTGGGGCAGGGCTGAGGGCAGGGCTGGGGCTGGGGGCTGGGATGGGGCAGGACTGGGACTGGGACAGGGGCACGGGCGAGGCTGGGGATAGGGCTAGGGCTGAAGCTAGGGCAGGGCTGGGGCCAGGCTGGGGCTGGGTTCGGCTGAGGGGTGGGGCTTAGTCCAGGGCTGGGGCTGGGCTAGGGCAGGGCTGGGGCTGGGGCTGGGCTGGGGCTGGGTCCAGGGGCTGTGGCAGGGCTGTGGCTGGAGCTGGGCTGGGGCTGAGGGTGGGGCTGGGGCTGGGCTAAGGCTGGGCTGGGGCCGGGGCTGCGACTGGGGCTGGATCCAAGGCTGGGGCTGGGCTGTGGCTGGGGCTGGGGTGGGGCAGAGCTGGGGCTGTGGCTGGGGCTGGGCTGGGGCTGGGCCGGGGCAGGGCTGGGCTGGGGCCGGGCTGGGGCTGGGTTCGGTGCAGGGCTGGGGCTGGGGCAGGGCTGGGCTGGGGCCGGGGCTGGGGACGTGAGTGGGGCTTGGCTGGGGCTGCGGCTGGGGCTGGGCTGGGGCTGGGCTGGGGCAGGGCTGGCCCTGGGCTGGGGATGAGGCTGGGGTGGGGCTGGGGCTGGGTCCAGGGCAGGGGCTTGGCTGGGGCTGGGGCTGGGGCTAGGCTGGGGCAGGGCTGGGGCTGGGGCTGGGTCCAGGGTGGGGCTGGGGCTGGGCTGGGGGCAGGGCTGGGGCTGGGCGGTGGCTGGGGGCTGGGCTGGGGCTGGGCTGGGGCTGGGACTGAGTCTAGGGAAGGGTCTGGTCTGGGGCTGGGGCTAGGCTGGGGCAGGGCTGGGGCTGGGCTGGGGCTGGGACTGGGTCCAGGGCAGGGTCTGGTCTGGGGCTGGGGCTAGGCTGGGGCAGGACTGGGGCTGGGTCCAGGGCTGTGGCTGAGCTGTGGCTGGAGCTGGGCTGGGGCTGAGGGTGGGGCTGGGGGCTGGGCTAGGGCTGGGCTGGGGCCGGGGCTGCGACTGGGGCTGGGTCCAGGGCTGGGGCTGGGCTGGGGCTGGGCTGGGCCTGGGCTGGGGATGAGGCTTGGGTGGGGCTGGGGCTGGGTCCAGGGCAGGGGCTGGGTCCAGGGCAGGGGCTGGGCTGGGGCTGGGGCTAGGCTGGGGCTGGGCTGTGGGCAGGGCTGGGGCTGGGCGGTGGCTGGGGCTGGGCTGGGGCTGGGCTGGGGCTGGGACTGGGTCCCGGGCAGGGTCAGGACTGGGGCTGGGGCTATGCTGGGGCAGGGCTGGGTCAGGGGCTGGGGCTGGGGCAAGGCTGGGGCAGGGCTGGGGCAGGGATGGGTCTGGGGCTGGGTCCAGTGTGGGGCTGGACTGGGGCTGGGGCTAGGCGGGGGCCGGGCTGGGGCTGGGCTGGGGGCTGGGGGCTGGGCTGGGGCAGGACTGGGACTGGGACAGGGGCACGGGCGAGGCTGGGGACAGGGCTAGGTCTGGAGCTAGGGCAGGGCTGGGGCCAGGCTGGGGCTGGGTTCGGCTGAGGGGTGGGGCTTGGTCCAGGGCTGGGGCTGGGCCTAGGGCAGGGCTGGGGCTGGGGCTGGGCTGGGGCTGGTCCAGGGCTGTGGCAGGGCTGTGGCTGGAGCTGGGCTGGGGCTGAGGGTGGGGCTGGGGCTGGGCTAGGGCTGGGCTGGGGCCGGGGCTGCGACTGGGGCTGGATCCAGGGCTGGGGCTGGGCTGTGGCTGGGGCTGGGGTGGGGCAGGGCTGGGGCTGGGACTGGGTCCAGGGCAGGGTCTGGTCTGGGGCTGGGGCTACGCTGGGGCAGGACTGGGGCCGGGCTGGGGCTGGGTCCAGGGCTGTGGCTGGGTTGTGGCTGGAGCTGGGCTGGGGCTGAGGGTGGGGCTGGGGCTGGGCTAGGGCTGGGCTGGGGCCGGGGCTGCGACTGGGGCTGGGTCCAGGGCTGGGGCTGGGCTGGGGCTGGGCTGGGCCTGGGCTGGGGATGAGGCTGGGGTGGGGCTGGGGCTGGGTCTAGGGCAGGGGCTGGGTCCAGGGCAGGGGCTGGGCTTTGTCTGGGGCTAGGCTGGGGCTGGGCTGTGGGCAGGGCTGGGGCTGGGCGGTGGCTGGGGCTGGGCTGGGGCTGGGCTGGGGCTGGGACTTGGTCCAGGGCAGCGTCTGGACCGGGGCTGGGGATAGGCTGGGGCAGGGCTGGGGCTGGGCTGGGGCTGGGACTGGGTCCAGGGCTGTGGTTGGGCTGTGGCTGGAGCTGGGGCTGGGGCTGAGTGTGGGGCTGGGGCTGGGCTAGGTCTGGGCTGGGCCTGGGGCTGCGAGTGGGGCAGGGTCCAGGGCTGTGGCTGCGCTGTGGCTGGTGCTGGGCTGGGGCTGAGGGCGGGGCTGGGGATGGGCTGGGGCTGGGGCTAGGCTGGGGCAGGGCCTGGGCTGGGGCTGGGCTGGGGCTGGGACTGGGTCCAGGGCAGGGTCTGGTCTGGTGCTGGGGCTACGCTGGGGCAGGACTGGGGCCGGGCTGGGGCTGGGTCCAGGGCTGTGGCTGGGCTGTGGCTGGAGCTGGGCTGGGGCTGAGGGTGGGGCTGGGGCTGGGCTAGGGCTGGGCTGGGGCCGGGGCTGCGACTGGGGCTGGGTCCAGGGCTGGGGCTGGGATAGGGCAGGGCTGGGGCTGGGGCTGGGCTGGGGCTGGGTCCAGGGCTGTGGCAGGGCTGTGGCTGGAGCTGGGCTGGGGCTGAGGGTGGGGCTGGGGCTGGGCTAGGGCTGGGCTGGGGCTGGGACTGGGTCCAGGGTGGGGCTGGACTGGGTCTGGGGCTAGGCTGGGGCAGGGCTGGGGCAGGGCTGGGGCTGGGGCTGGGTCCAGTGTGGGGCTGGACTGGGGCTGGGGCTAGGCTGGGGCAGGGCTGGGGCTGGGCTGGGGCTGGGGCTGGCTGGGCCTGGGTCCAGGGCTGTGGCTGGGCTGTGGCTGGAGCTGGGCTGGGGCTGAGGGTGGGGCTGTGGCTGGGCTAGGGCTGGGCTGGGCCTGTGCTGGGGATGAGGCTGGGGTGGGGCTGGGGCTGGGTCCAGGGCAGGGGCTGGGTCCAGGGCAGGGGCTTGGTTGGGGCAGGGGCTAGGCTGGGGCTGGGCTGTGGGCAGGGCTGGGGCTGGGCGGTGGCTGGGGCTGGGCTGGGGCTGGGCTGGGGCAGGGCTGGGGCTGGGACTGCGTCCAGGGCAGGGTCTGGACTGGGGCTGTGGCAGGGCTGTGGCTGGGGATGAGGCTGGGGTGGGGCAGGGGCTGGGTCCAGGGCAGGGGTTGGGCTGGGGCTGGGGCTAGGCTGGGGCAGGGCTGGGGCAGGGCTGGGGCTGGGGCTGGGTCCAGGGTGGGGCTGGGGCTGGGCTGGGGGCAGGGCTGGGGTGGGGCAGGGCTGAGGGCAGGGCTGGGGCTGGGGGGCTGGGATGGGGCAGGACTGGGACTGGGACAGGGGCACGGCGAAGGCTGGGGACAGGGCTAAGGCTGGAGCTAGGGCAGGGCTGGGGCCAGGCTGGGGCTGGGTTCGGCTGAGGGGTGGGGCTTGGTCCAGGGCTGGGGCTGGGGCTAGGGCAGGGCTGTGGCTGGAGCTGGGCTGGGGCTGGGACTGGGTCCAGGGCAGGGTCAGGGACTGGGGCTGGGGCTAGGCTGGGGCATGGCTGGGGCAGGGCTGGGGCTGGGGCTGGGTCCAGTGTGGGGCTGGACTGGGGCTGGGGCTAGACTGGGGCAGGGCTGGGGCTGGGCTGGGGCTGGGACTGGGTCCAGGGTGGGGCTGGGGCAGGACTGGTGCCGGGCTGGGGCTGGGGCTGGGTAGAGGGCAGGGCTGTGGCAGGGCTAGGGCTGGGGCTGGGCTGGGGCTGGGTCCAGGGCTGTGGCAGGGCTGTGGCTGGAGCTGGGCTGGGGCTGAGGGTGGGGCTGGGGCTGGGCTAGGGCTGGGCTGGGGCCGGGGCTGCGACTGGGGCTGGGTCCAGGGCTGGGGCTGGGCTGGGGCTGGGCTGGGCCTGGGCTGGGGATGAGGCTTGGGTGGGGCTGGGGCTGGGTCCAGGGCAGGGACTGGGTCCAGGGCAGGGGCTGGGTCCAGGGCAGGGGCTGGGCTGGGGCTGGGGCTAGGCTGGGGCTGGGCTGTGGGCAGGGCTGGGGCTGGGCGGTGGCTGGGGCTGGGCTGGGGCTGGGCTGGGGCTGGGACTGGGTCCAGGGCAGGGTCAGGACTGGGGCTGGGGCTAGGCTGGGGCAGGGCTGGGGCAGGGCTGGGGCTGGGGCTAGGCTGGGGCAGGGCTGGGGCAGGGCTGGGGCTGGGTCCAGTGTGGGGCTGGACTGGGGCTGGGGCTAGGCGGGGGCAGGGTTGGGACTGGGCTGGGGCTGGGACTGGGTCCAGGGTGGGGCTGGACTGGGGTTTGGCTGGGGCCGAGTCTGGGGCAGGGGCTGGGGCCGGGGCAGAGGCAGGGCTGGGGCTGGGGCTAGGCTGGGGCAGGGCTGGGGCAGGGCTGGGGCTGGGGCGGGGTCCAGTGTGGGGCTGGACTGTGGCTGGGGGCTGGGCTGGGGCATGGCTGGGGCTGGGCTGGGGCTGGGACTGGGTCCAGCGTGGGGTTGGACTGGGTCTGGGGCTAGGCTGGGGCAGGACTGGTGCCGGGCTGGGGCTGGGGCTGGGCTGAGGTCAGGGCTGTGGCAGGGCTGGGGCTGGGGCTGGGTCCAGGGCTGTGTCTGGGCTGTGGCTGGAGCTGGGCTGGGGCTGAGGGTGGGGCTGGGGCTGGACTAGGGCTGGGCTGGGCCCGGGGGCTGCGACTGGGGCTGGGTCCAGGGCTGGGGCTGGGCTGTGGCTGGAGCTGGGGCTGGGCTGGGGCTGGAGCTGGGGCTGGGCTGGGGCTGGGCCCAGGGCAGGGGCTGGGCTGGGGCTGGGCCTGGGCTGGGGCCGAGGGTGAGGCTGAGGGCAGGGCTGGGCTAGGGCTGGGGCTGGGGCAGGGCTGGGCTGGGGCCGGGGATGGGGCCGTGAGTGGGGCTTGGCTGGGGCTGGGGCTGGGGCTGGGCTGGGGCTGGGACTGGGTCCAGGGCAGGGGCTGGGTCCAGGGCAGGGGCTGGGCTGGGGCTGGGGCTAGGCTGGGGCTGGGCTGTGGGCAGGCCTGGGGCTGGGCGGTGGCTGGGTCTGGGCTGGGGCTGGGCTGGGGCTGGGACTGGGTCCAGGGCAGGGTCAGGACTAGGGCTGGGGGCTAGGCTGGGGCAGGGCTGGGGCAGGGCTGGGGCTGGGGCTAGGCTGGGGCAGGGCTGGGGCAGGGCTGGGGCTGGGGCTGGGTCCAGTGTGGGGGCTGGACTGGGACTGGGGCTAGGCGGGGGCAGGGCTGGGGCTGGGCTGGGGCTGGGACTGGGTCCAGGGTGGGGCTGGACTGGGTCTGGGGCTAGGCTGGGGCAGGGCTGGGGCTGGGCAGGGCGGGGTCTGGGGCAGGGCTGGGCTGCGGCTGGGCTGCGACCGGGGATGGGTCCGGGGGTGGGGCTGGGGCTGGGCTGAGGGCAGGGCTGGGGCCAGGGCTGGGGCTGGGGCTGGGGCTGGGCTGGGGTTTGGCTGGGGCAGGGCTGGGGGTGGGGCTGGGTCCAGGGTGGGGCTGGGGCAGGACTGGTGCCGGGCTGGGGCTGGGGCTGGGTAGAGGGCAGGGCTGTGGCAGGGCTGGGGCTGGGGCTGGGGCTGGGCTGGGGCTAGGTCCAGGGCTGTGGCTGGGCTGTGGCTGGAGCTGGGCTGGGGCTGAGGGTGGGGCTGGACTAGGGCTTGGCTGGGCCCAGGGCTGCGACTGGGGCTGGGTCCAGGGCTGTGGCTGGGCTGTGGCTAGGGCTGGGCTGTGGCAGGGCTGGGGATGGGGATGAGGCTGGGGTGGGGCTGGGGCTGGGTCCAGGGCAGGGGCTGGGCTGGGGCTGGGGCTAGGCTGGGGCAGGGCTGGGGCAGGGCTGGGGCTGGGTCCAGTGTGGGGCTGGACTGGGGCTGGGGCTAGGCGGGGGCAGGGTTGGGACTGGGCTGGGGCTGGGACTGGGTCCAGGGTGGGGCTGGACTGGGGTTTTGGCTGGGGCCGAGTCTGGGGCAGGGGCTGGGGCCGGGGCAGAGGCAGGGCTGGGGCAGGGCTGGAACTGGAGCTGGGCTGGGGGGCAAGGTTGGGGCTGGGGCTGGGGCTGCGGACAGGGCTGGGGCTAGGGCTGAGGTAGGGGTAGGGCTGGGGCTGGACTAGGCTTGAGGCTGGGCCTTGGGCTGGGGCTGGGTTGGCACAGGGCTGGGGCTGGGGCTGGAAGCAAGGCTTGGGCAGGGCTGGGGCTGTAGTTGGGCTAGGGCTGGGCTGGGCCTGGGCTGGGGATGAGGCTGGGGTGGGGCTGGGGCTGGGTCCAGGGCAGGGGCTGGGTCCAGGGCAGGGGCTGGGCTGGGGCTGGGGCTAGGCTGGGGCTGGGCTGTGGGTAGGGCTGGGGCTGGGCGGTGGCTGGGGCTGGACTGGGACTGGCCTGGGGCTGGGACTGGATCCAGGGCAGGGTCTGGACTGGAGCTGGGGCAGGGCTGTGGCTGGGGATGAGGGCTGGGGTGGGGCTGGGGCTGGGTCCAGGGCAGGGGCTGGGCTGGGGCTGGGGCTAGGCTGGGGCAGGGCTGGGGCAGGGCTGGGGCTGGGGCTGGGGTCCAGGGTGGGGCTGGGGCTGGGCTGGGGGCAGGGCTGGGGTGGGGCAGGGCTGAGGGCAGGGCTGGGGCTGGGGCTGGGATGGGGCAGGACTGGGACTGGGACAGGGGCACGGGCGAGGCTGGGGACAGGGCTAGGGCTGGAGCTAGGGCAGGGCTGGGGCTGGGCTGGGGCTGGAGCTGGGGCTGGGCTGGGGCTGGGTCCAGGGCAGGGGCTGGGCTGGGGCTGGGGCTGGGCTGGGGCCGAGGGTGAGGCTGAGGGCAGGGCTGGGCTAGGGCTGGGTCTGGGGCAGGGCTGGGCTGGGGCCAGGGATGGGGCCGTTAGTGGGGCTTGGCTGGGGCTGGGGCTGGGTCCAGGGCAGGGGCTGGGTCCAGGGCAGGGGCTGGGCTGTGGCTGGGGCTAAGCTGGGGCTGGGCTGGGGCTGGGCTGGGGCTGGGACTGGGTCCAGGGCAGGGTCAGGACTGGGGCTGGGGCTAGGCTGGGGCAGGGCTGGGGCAGGGCTGGGGCTGGGGCTGGGTCCAGTGTGGGGCTGGACTGTGGCTGGGGCTGGGCTGGGGCATGGCTGGGGCTGGGCTGGGGCTGGGACTGGGTCCAGCGTGGGGTTGGACTGGGTCTGGGGCTAGGCTGGGGCAGGACTGGTGCCGGGCTGGGGCTGGGGCTGGGCTGAGGGCAGGGCTGTGGCAGGGCTGGGGCTGGGGCTGGGTCCAGGGCTGTGTCTGGGCTGTGGCTGGAGCTGGGCTGGGGCTGAGGGTGGGGCTGGGGCTGGACTAGGGCTGGGCTGGGCCCGGGGCTGCGACTGGGGCTGGGTCCAGGGCTGGGGCTGGGCTGTGGCTGGAGCTGGGGCTGGGCTGGGGCTGGAGCTGGGGCTGGGCTGGGGCTGGGCCCAGGGCAGGGGCTGGGCTGGGGCTGGGCCTGGGCTGGGGCCGAGGGTGAGGCTGAGGGCAGGGCTGGGCTAGGGCTGGGGCTGGGGCAGGGCTGGGCTGGGGCCGGGGATGGGGCCGTGAGTGGGGCTTGGCTGGGGCTGGGGCTGGGGCTGGGCTGGGGCTGGGACTGGGTCCAGGGCAGGGGCTGGGTCCAGGGCAGGGGCTGGGGCTGGGGCTAGGCTGGGGCTGGGCTGTTGGCAGGGCTGGGGCTGGGCGGTGGCTGGGTCTGGGCTGGGGCTGGGCTGGGGCTGGGACTGGGTCCAGGGCAGGGTCAGGACTAGGGCTGGGGCTAGGCTGGGGCAGGGCTGGGGCAGGGCTGGGGCTGGGGCTGGGGCTAGGCTGGGGCAGGGCTGGGGCAGGGCTGGGGCTGGGGCTGGGTCCAGTGTGGGGCTGGACTGGGACTGGGGCTAGGCGGGGGCAGGGCTGGGGCTGGGCTGGGGCTGGGACTGGGTCCAGGGTGGGGCTGGACTGGGTCTGGGGCTAGGCTGGGGCAGGGCTGGGGCTGGGCAGGGCGGGGTCTGGGGCAGGGCTGGGCTGCGGCTGGGCTGCGACCGGGGATGGGTCCGGGGGTGGGGCTGGGGCTGGGCTGAGGGCAGGGCTGGGGCCAGGGCTGGGGCTGGGGCTGGGGCTGGGCTGGGGTTTGGCTGGGGCAGGGCTGGGGGTGGGGCTGGGTCCAGGGTGGGGCTGGGGCAGGACTGGTGCCGGGCTGGGGCTGGGGCTGGGTAGAGGGCAGGGCTGTGGCAGGGCTGGGGCTGGGGCTGGGGCTGGGCTGGGGCTAGGTCCAGGGCTGTGGCTGGGCTGTGGCTGGAGCTGGGCTGGGGCTGAGGGTGGGGCTGGACTAGGGCTTGGCTGGGCCCAGGGCTGCGACTGGGGCTGGGTCCAGGGCTGTGGCTGGGCTGTGGCTAGGGCTGGGCTGTGGCAGGGCTGGGGATGGGGATGAGGCTGGGGTGGGGCTGGGGCTGGGTCCAGGGCAGGGGCTGGGCTGGGGCTGGGGCTAGGCTGGGGCAGGGCTGGGGCAGGGCTGGGGCTGGGTCCAGTGTGGGGCTGGACTGGGGCTGGGGCTAGGCGGGGGGCAGGGTTGGGACTGGGCTGGGGCTGGGACTGGGTCCAGGGTGGGGCTGGACTGGGGTTTGGCTGGGGCCGAGTCTGGGGCAGGGGCTGGGGCCGGGGCAGAGGCAGGGCTGGGGCAGGGCTGGAACTGGAGCTGGGCTGGGGGCAAGGTTGGGGCTGGGGCTGGGGCTGCGGACAGGGCTGGGGCTAGGGCTGAGGTAGGGGTAGGGCTGGGGCTGGACTAGGCTTGAGGCTGGGCCTTGGGCTGGGGCTGGGTTGGCACAGGGCTGGGGCTGGGGCTGGAAGCAAGGCTTGGGCAGGGCTGGGGCTGTAGTTGGGCTAGGGCTGGGCTGGGCCTGGGCTGGGGATGAGGCTGGGGTGGGGCTGGGGCTGGGTCCAGGGCAGGGGCTGGGTCCAGGGCAGGGGCTGGGCTGGGGCTGGGGCTAGGCTGGGGCTGGGCTGTGGGTAGGGCTGGGGCTGGGCGGTGGCTGGGGCTGGACTGGGACTGGCCTGGGGCTGGGACTGGATCCAGGGCAGGGTCTGGACTGGGGCTGGGGCAGGGCTGTGGCTGGGGATGAGGCTGGGGTGGGGCTGGGGCTGGGTCCAGGGCAGGGGCTGGGCTGGGGCTGGGGCTAGGCTGGGGCAGGGCTGGGGCAGGGCTGGGGCTGGGGCTGGGTCCAGGGTGGGGCTGGGGCTGGGCTGGGGGCAGGGCTGGGGTGGGGCAGGGCTGAGGGCAGGGCTGGGGCTGGGGGCTGGGATGGGGCAGGACTGGGACTGGGACAGGGGCACGGGCGAGGCTGGGGACAGGGCTAGGGCTGGAGCTAGGGCAGGGCTGGGGCTGGGCTGGGGCTGGAGCTGGGGCTGGGCTGGGGCTGGGTCCAGGGCAGGGGCTGGGCTGGGGCTGGGGCTGGGCTGGGGCCGAGGGTGAGGCTGAGGGCAGGGCTGGGCTAGGGCTGGGTCTGGGGCAGGGCTGGGCTGGGGCCAGGGATGGGGCCGTTAGTGGGGCTTGGCTGGGGCTGGGGCTGGGTCCAGGGCAGGGGCTGGGTCCAGGGCAGGGGCTGGGCTGTGGCTGGGGCTAAGCTGGGGCTGGGCTGGGGCTGGGCTGGGGCTGGGACTGGGTCCAGGGCAGGGTCAGGACTGGGGCTGGGGCTAGGCTGGGGCAGGGCTGGGGCAGGGCTGGGGCTGGGGCTGGGTCCAGTGTGGGGCTGGACTGTGGCTGGGGCTGGGCTGGGGCATGGCTGGGGCTGGGCTGGGGCTGGGACTGGGTCCAGCGTGGGGTTGGACTGGGTCTGGGGCTAGGCTGGGGCAGGACTGGTGCCGGGCTGGGGCTGGGGCTGGGCTGAGGTCAGGGCTGTGGCAGGGCTGGGGCTGGGGCTGGGTCCAGGGCTGTGTCTGGGCTGTGGCTGGAGCTGGGCTGGGGCTGAGGGTGGGGCTGGGGCTGGACTAGGGCTGGGCTGGGCCCGGGGCTGCGACTGGGGCTGGGTCCAGGGCTGGGGCTGGGCTGTGGCTGGAGCTGGGGCTGGGCTGGGGCTGGAGCTGGGGCTGGGCTGGGGCTGGGCCCAGGGCAGGGGCTGGGCTGGGGCTGGGCCTGGGCTGGGGCCGAGGGTGAGGCTGAGGGCAGGGCTGGGCTAGGGCTGGGGCTGGGGCAGGGCTGGGCTGGGGCCGGGGATGGGGCCGTGAGTGGGGCTTGGCTGGGGCTGGGGCTGGGGCTGGGCTGGGGCTGGGACTGGGTCCAGGGCAGGGGCTGGGTCCAGGGCAGGGGCTGGGGCTAGGCTGGGGCTGGGCAGTGGGCAGGGCTGGGGCTGGGCGGTGGCTGGGTCTGGGCTGGGGCTGGGCTGGGGCTGGGACTGGGTCCAGGGCAGGGTCAGGACTAGGGCTGGGGCTAGGCTGGGGCAGGGCTGGGGCAGGGCTGGGGCTGGGGCTAGGCTGGGGCAGGGCTGGGGCAGGGCTGGGGCTGGGGCTGGGTCCAGTGTGGGGCTGGACTGGGACTGGGGCTAGGCGGGGGCAGGGCTGGGGCTGGGCTGGGGCTGGGACTGGGTCCAGGGTGGGGCTGGACTGGGTCTGGGGCTAGGCTGGGGCAGGGCTGGGGCTGGGCAGGGCGGGGTCTGGGGCAGGGCTGGGCTGCGGCTGGGCTGCGACCGGGGATGGGTCCGGGGGTGGGGCTGGGGCTGGGCTGAGGGCAGGGCTGGGGCCAGGGCTGGGGCTGGGGCTGGGGCTGGGCTGGGGTTTGGCTGGGGCAGGGCTGGGGGTGGGGCTGGGTCCAGGGTGGGGCTGGGGCAGGACTGGTGCCGGGCTGGGGCTGGGGCTGGGTAGAGGGCAGGGCTGTGGCAGGGCTGGGGCTGGGGCTGGGGCTGGGCTGGGGCTAGGTCCAGGGCTGTGGCTGGGCTGTGGCTGGAGCTGGGCTGGGGCTGAGGGTGGGGCTGGACTAGGGCTTGGCTGGGCCCAGGGCTGCGACTGGGGCTGGGTCCAGGGCTGTGGCTGGGCTGTGGCTAGGGCTGGGCTGTGGCAGGGCTGGGGATGGGGATGAGGCTGGGGTGGGGCTGGGGCTGGGTCCAGGGCAGGGGCTGGGCTGGGGCTGGGGCTAGGCTGGGGCAGGGCTGGGGCAGGGCTGGGGCTGGGGCTGGGTCCAGGGTGGGGCTGGGGCTGGGCTGGTTGCAGGGCTGGGGTGGGGCAGGGCTGAGGGCAGGGCTGGGGCTGGGGGCTGGGATGGGGCAGGACTGGGACTGGGACAGGGGCACGGGCGAGGCTGGGGACAGGGCTAGGGCTGGAGCTAGGGCAGGGCTGGGGCCAGGCTGGGGCTAGGTTCGGCTGAGGGGTGGGGCTTGGTCCAGTGCTGGGGCTGGGCTAGGGCAGGGCTGGGGCTGGGCGGTGGGTGGGGCTGGGCTGGGGCTGGGCTGGGGCTGGGGCTGGGCTGGGGCTGGGCTGGGCCTGGGCTGGGGATGAGGCTTGGGTGGGGCTGGGGCTGGGTCCAGGGCAGGGGCTGGGTCCAGGGCAGGGGCTGGGCTGGGGCTGGGGCTAGGCTGGGGCTGGGCTGTGGGCAGGGCTGGGGCTGGGCGGTGGCTGGGGCTGGGCTGGGGCTGGGCTGGGGCTGGGACTGGGTCCAGGGCAGGGTCAGGACTGGGGCTGGGGCGAGGCTGGGGCAGGGCTGGGGCAGGGCTGGGGCTGGGGCTAGGCTGGGGCAGGGCTGGGGCAGGGCTGGGGCTGGGTCTGGGTCCAGTGTGGGGCTGGACTGGGGCTGGGGCTAGGTGGGGGCAGGGTTGGGGCTGGGCTGGGGCTGGGACTGGGTCCAGGGTGGGGCTGTACTGGGTCTGCGGCTAGGCTGGGGCAGGGCTGGGGCAGGGCTGGGGCTGGGTCCAGTGTGGGGCTGGGCTGGGGCTGGGGCTAGACTGGGGCAGGGCTGGGGCTGGGCTGGGGCTGGGACTGGGTCCAGGGTGGGGCTGGACTGGGTCTGGGGCTAGGCTGGGGCAGGGCTGGGGCTGGGCTGGGGCTGGGCTGGGGCTGGAGCTGGGGCTGGGTTGGGGCTGGGTCCAGGGCAGGGGCTGGGCTGGGGCTGGAGCTGGGGCTGGGTTGGGGCTGGGTCCAGGGCAGGGGCTGGGCTGGGGCTGGGGCTGGGCTGGGGCTGGGACTGGGTCCAGGGCAGGGGCTGGGCTGGGGCTGGGGCTAGGCCGGGGCAGGGCTGGGGCAGGGCTGGGGCTGGGGCTGGGTCCAGTGTGGGGCTGGACTGGGGCTGGGGCTGGGCTGGGGCAGGGCTGGGGCTGGGCTGGGGCTGGGACTGGGTCCAGGGTGGGGCTGGACTGGGTCTGGGGCTAGGCTGGGGCAGGACTGGTGCCGGGCTGGGGCTGGGGCTGGGCTGAGGGCAGGGCTGTGGCAGGGCTGGGGCTGGGGCTGGGCTGGGGGCAAGGTTGGGGCTGGGGCTGGGGCTGCGGACAGGGCTGGGGCTAGGGCTGAGGTAGGGGTAGGGCTGGGGCTGGACTAGGCTTGAGGCTGGGCCTTGGGCTGGGGCTGGGTTGGCGCAGGGCTGGGGCTGGGGCTGGAAGCAAGGCTTGGGCAGGGCTGGGGCTGTGGCTGGGCTAGGGCTGGGCTGGGCCTGGGCTGGGGATGAGGCTGGGGTGGGGCTGGGACTGGGTCCAGGGCAGGGGCTGGGTCCAGGGCAGGGGCTGGGCTGGGGCTGGGGCTAGGCTGGGGCTGGGCTATGGGCAGGGCTGGGGCTGGGCGGTGGCTGGGGCTGGGCTGGGGCTGGGCTGGGGCTGGGACTGGGTCCAGGGCAGGGTCAGGACTGGGGCTGGGGCTAGGCTGGGGCAGGGCTGGGGCAGGGCTGGGGCTGGGGCTAGGCTGGGGCAGGGCTGGGGCAGGGCTGGGGCTGGGGCTAGGCTGGGGCAGGGCTGGGGCAGGGCTGGGGCTGGGGCTGGGTCCAGTGTGGGGCTGGACTGGGGCTGGGGCTAGGCGGGGGCAGGGTTGGGACTGGGCTGGGGCTGGGGCTGGGTCCAGTGTGGGGCTGGACTGGGGCTGGGGCTAGGCGGGGGCAGGGCTGGGGCAGGGCTGGGGCTGGGGCTGGGTCCAGGGTGGGGCTGGGGCTGGGCTGGGGGCAGGGCTGGGGTGGGGCAGGGCTGAGGGCAGGGCTGGGGCTGGGGGCTGGGATGGGGCAGGACTGGGACTGGGACAGGGGCATGGGCGAGGCTGGGGACAGGGCTAGGGCTGGAGCTAGGGCAGGGCTGGGGCCAGGCTGGGGCTGGGTTTGGCTGAGGGGTGGGGCTTGGTCCAGGGCTGGGGCTGGGCTAGGGCAGGGCTGGGGCTGGGGCTGGGCTGGGGCTGGGTCCAGGGCTGTGGCAGGGCTGTGGCTGGAGCTGGGCTGGGGCTGAGGGTGGGGCTGGGGCTGGACTAGGGCTGGGCTGGGCCCGGGGCTGCGACTGGGACTGGGTCCAGGGCAGGGTCAGGACTGGGACTGGGGCTAGACTGGGGCAGGGCTGGGGCAGGGCTGGGGCTGGGGTTGGGCTGGGGCAGGGCTGGGGCTGGGCTGGGGCTGGGACTGGGTCCAGGGCAGGGTCTGGACTGGGGCTGGGGCAGGGCTGTGGCTGGGGATGAGGCTGGGGTGGGGCTGGGGCTGGGTCCAGGGCAGGGGCTGGGCTGGGGCTGGGGCTAGGCTGGGGAAGGGCTGGGGCAGGGCTGGGGCTGGGGCCGGGTCCAGGGTGGGGCTGGGGCTGGGCTGGGGGCAGGGCTGGGGTGGGGCTGGACTGAGGGCAGGGCTGGGGCTGGGGGCTGGGATGGGGCAGGACTGGGACTGGGACAGGGTCACGGGCGAGGCTGGGGACAGGGCTAGGGCTGGAGCTAGGGCAGGGCTGGGGCTGGGCTGGGGGCAGGGCTGGGGCAGGGCTGGGGCTGTGGCTGGGGCTGGGCTGGGGCTGGGCCGGGGCAGGGCTGGGCTGGGGCTGGGCTGGGGCTGGGTTCGGTGCAGGGCTGGGGCTGGGGCAGGGCTGGGCTGGGGCAGGGGATGGGGCCGTGAGTGGGGCTTGGCTGGGGCTGGGGCTGGGGCTGGGCTGGGGCAGGGCTGGGCCTGGGCTGGGGATGAGGCTGGGGTGGGGCTGGGGCTGGGTCCAGGGCAGGGGCTTGGCTGGGGCTGGGGCTAGGCTGGGGCAGGGCTGGGGCTGGGGCTGGGTCCAGGGTGGGGCTGGGGCAGGACTGGTGCCGGGCTGGGGCTGGGGCTGGGTAGAGGGCAGGGCTGTGGCAGGGCTGGGGCTGGGGCTGGGCTGGGGCTGGGTCCACGGCTGTGGCTGGGCTGTGGCTGGAGCTGGGCTGGGGCTGAGGGTGGGGCTGGGGCTGAGGGTGGGGCTGGACTAGGGCTGGGCTGGGCCCGGGGCTGCGACTGGGGCTCGGTCCAGGGCTGGGGCTGGGCTGTGGCTAGGGCTGGGCTGTGGCAGGGCTGGGGATGGGGATGAGGCTGGGGTGGGGCTGGGGCTGGGTCCAGGGCAGGGGCTGGGCTGGGGCTGGGGCTAGGCTGGGGCAGGGCTGTGGCAGGGCTGGGGCTGGGCTGGGGCTGGGTCCAGGGCTGTGGCAGGGCTGTGGCTGGAGCTGGGCTGGGGCTGAGGGTGGGGCTGGGGCTGGGCTAGGGCTGGGCTCGGGCCGGGGCTGCGACTGGGGCTGGATCCAGGGCTGGGGCTGGGCAGTGGCTGGGGCTGGCGTGGGGCAGAGCTGGGGCTGTGGCTGGGGCTGGGCTGGGGATGGGCCGGGGCAGGGCTGGGCTGGGGGCCGGCTGGGGCTGGGTTCGGTGCAGGGGTGGGGCTGGGGCAGGGCTGGGCTGGGGCCGGGGATGGTGCCGTGAGTGGGGCTTGGCTGGGGCTGGGGCTGGGCTGGGGCTGGGACTGGGTCCAGGGAAGGGTCTGGACTGGGGCTGGGGCTAGGCTGGGGCAGGGCTAGGGCAGGGCTGGGTCTGGGGCTGGGTCCAGGGTGGGGCTGGACTGGGTCTGGGGCTAGGCTGGGGCAGGACTGGTGCTGGTCTGGGGCTGGAGCTGGGCTGGGACTGAGTGTGGGGCTGGGGCAGGGCTAGGTCTGGGCTGGGCCCGGGGCTGCGACTGGGGCTGGGTCCAGGGCTGGGGCTGTGCTGGGGCAGGGCTGGGGCAGGGCTTTGGCTGGGGCTGGGCTCGGTACAGGGCTGGGGCTGGGGTTGTGCTGGGGCAGGGCTGGGGCTGGGCTAGGGCAGGGCTGGTGCAGGGTGCAGGGCTGTGGCTGGGCTGTGGCTGGTGCTGGGCTGGGGCTGAGGGCGGGGCTGGGGATGGGCTAGGGCAGGGCTGGGGCTGGGCAGGGCGGGGTCTGGGGCAGGGCTGGGCTACGCTTGGGCTGCGAGCAGGGATGGGTCCGAGGGTGGGGCTGGGGCTGGGGCTGAGGGCAGGGCTGGGGCAGGGCTGGGGCTGGCTCCAGGGCTGTGGCTGGGCTGTGGCTGGAGCTGGGCTGGGGCTGAGGGTGGGGCTGTGGCTGTGCTAGGGCTGGGCTGGGCCTGGGCTGGGGATGAGGCTGGGGTGTGGCTGGGGCTGGGTCCAGGGCAGGGGCTGGGTCCAGGGCAGGGGCTGGGCTGGGGCTGGGGCTAGGCTGGGGCTGGGCTCTGGGCAGGGCTGGGGCTGGGCGTTGGCTGGGGCTGGGCTGGGGCTGGGCTGTGGGCAGGGCTGGGGCTGGGCGGGTGGCAGGGGCTGGGACTGGGTCCAGGGCAGGGTCTGGACTGGGGCTGGGGCTAGGCTGGGGCAGGACTCGGGCAGGGCTGGGGCTGGGGCTGGGCTGGGGCTGGGCAGGGGCTGGGACTGGGTCCAGGGCAGGGTCTGGACTGGGGCTGGGGCTAGGCTGGGGCAGGGCTGGGGCTGGGCTGGGGCTGGGACTGGGTCCAGGGCAGGGTCTGGTCTGGGGCTGGGGCTACGCTGGGGCAGGACTGGGGCCGGGCTGGGGCTGGGTCCAGGGCTGTGGCTGGGCTGTGGCTGGAGCTGGGCTGGGGCTGAGGGTGAGGCTGGGGCTGGGCTAGGGCTGGGCTGGGGCCGGGGCCTGCGACTGGGGCTGGGTCCAGGGCTGGGCTGGGGCTGGGCTGGGCCTGGGCTGGGGATGAGGCTGGGGTGGGGCTGGGACTGTGTCCAGGGCAGGAGCTGTGTCCAGGGCAGGGGCTGTGTCCAGGGCAGGGGCTGGGCTGGTGCCGGGGCTGCGACTGGGGCTGGGTCCAGGGCTGGGGCTGGGCTAGGGCTAGGGCTGGGGTGGGGCAGAGCTGGGGCTGTGGCTGGGGCTGGGCTGGGGCTGGGCCGGGGCAGGGCTGGGCTGGGGCCGGGCTGGGGCTGGGTTCGGTGCAGGGCTGGGGCTGGGGCAGGGCTGGGCTGGGGCCGGGGATGGGGCCGTGAGTGGGGCTTGGCTGGGGCTGGGGCTGGGGCTGGGCTGGGGCAGGGCTGGGTTTGGGCTGGGGATGAGGCTGGGGTGGGGCTGGGGCTGGGTCCAGGGCAGGGGCTTGGCTGGGGCTGCGGCTGGGGCTAGTCTGGGGCAGGGCTGGGGCTGGGGCTGGGTCCAGGGTGGGGCTGGGGCTGGGCTGGGGGCAGGGCTGGGGCTGGGGCTGGGCTGGGGCTGGGACTGAGTCCAGGGAAGGGTCTGGACTGGGGCTGGGGCTAGGCTGGGGCAGGGCTGGGGCTGGGCTGGGGCTGGGACTGGGTCCAGGGCAGGGTCAGGACTGGGGCTGGGGCTAGGCTGGGGCAGGGCTGGGGCAGGGCTGGGGCTGGGGCTGGGGCTGGGACTGGGTCCAGGGCAGGGTCTGGTCTGGGGCTGGGGCTACGCTGGGGCAGGACTGGGGCCGGGCTGGGGCTGGGTCCAGGGCTGTGGCTGGGCTGTGGCTGGAGCTGGGCTGGGGCTGAGGGTGGGGCTGGGGCTGGGCTAGGGCTGGGCTGGGGCCAGGGGCTGCGACTGGGGCTGGGTCCAGGGCTGGGCTGGGGCTGGGCTGGGGCTGGGCTGGGCCTGGGCTGGGGATGAGGCTGGGGTGCGGCTGGGACTGTGTCCAGGGCAGGGGCTGTGTCCAGGGCAGGGGCTGGGCTGGGGCTGGGGATGAGGCTTGGGTGGGGCTGGGGCTGGGTCCAGGGCAGGGGCTGGGCTGGGGCTGGGGCTAGGCTGGGGCTGGGCTGTGGTCAGGGCTGGGGCTGGGGCTGGGCTGGGGCTGGGTCCAGGGCTGTGGCAGGGCTGTGGCTGGAGCTGGGCTGGGGCTGAGTGTGGGGCTGTGGCTGGGCTAGGGCTGGGGCTGGGACTGGGTCCAGGGCAGGGTCTGGTCTGGGGCTGGGGCTACGCTGGGGCAGGACTGGGGCCGGGCTGGGGCTGGGTCCAGGGCTGTGGCTGGGCTGTGGCTGGAGCTGGGCTGGGGCTGAGGGTGGGGCTGGGGCTGGGCTAGGGCTGGGCTGGGGCCGGGGCTGCGACTGGGGCTGGGTCCAGGGCTGGGCTGGGGCTGGGCTGGGCCTGGGCTGGGGATGAGGCTGGGGTGGGGCTGGGACTGTGTCCAGGGCAGGGGCTGTGTCCAGGGCAGGGGGCTGGGCTGGTGCCGGGGCTGCGACTGGGGCTGGGTCCAGGGCTGGGGCTGGGCTGGGGCTAGGGCTGGGGTGGGGCAGAGCTGGGGCTGTGGCTGGGGCTGTGGCTGGGCTGTGGCTGGTGCTGGGCTGGGGCTGAGGGCGGGGCTGGGGATGGGCTAGGGCAGGGCTGGGGCTGGGCAGGGCGGGGTCTGGGGCAGGGCTGGGCTACGCTTGGGCTGCGAGCAGGGATGGGTCCGAGGGTGGGGCTGGGGCTGGGCTGAGGGCAGGGCTGGGGCAGGGCTGGGGCTGGCTCCAGGGCTGTGGCTGGGCTGTGGCTGGAGCTGGGCTGGGGCTGAGGGTGGGGCTGTGGCTGTGCTAGGGCTGGGCTGGGCCTGGGCTGGGGATGAGGCTGGGGTGTGGCTGGGGCTGGGTCCAGGGCAGGGGCTGGGTCCAGGGCAGGGGCTGGGCTGGGGCTGGGGCTAGGCTGGGGCTGGGCTCTGGGCAGGGCTGGGGCTGGGCGTTGGCTGGGGCTGGGCTGGGGCTGGGCTGTGGGCAGGGCTGGGGGCTGGGCGGTGGCAGGGGCTGGGACTGGGTCCAGGGCAGGGTCTGGACTGGGGCTGGGGCTAGGCTGGGGCAGGACTCGGGCAGGGCTGGGGCTGGGGCTGGGCTGGGGCTGGGCAGGGGCTGGGACTGGGTCCAGGGCAGGGTCTGGACTGGGGCTGGGGCTAGGCTGGGGCAGGGCTGGGGCTGGGCTGGGGCTGGGACTGGGTCCAGGGCAGGGTCTGGTCTGGGGCTGGGGCTACGCTGGGGCAGGACTGGGGCCGGGCTGGGGCTGGGTCCAGGGCTGTGGCTGGGCTGTGGCTGGAGCTGGGCTGGGGCTGAGGGTGGGGCTGGGGCTGGGCTAGGGCTGGGCTGGGGCCGGGGCTGCGACTGGGGCTGGGTCCAGGGCTGGGCTGGGGCTGGGCTGGGCCTGGGCTGGGGATGAGGCTGGGGTGGGGCTGGGACTGTGTCCAGGGCAGGAGCTGTGTCCAGGGCAGGGGCTGTGTCCAGGGCAGGGGCTGGGCTGGTGCCGGGGCTGCGACTGGGGCTGGGTCCAGGGCTGGGGCTGGGCTAGGGCTAGGGCTGGGGTGGGGCAGAGCTGGGGCTGTGGCTGGGGCTGGGCTGGGGCTGGGCCGGGGCAGGGCTGGGCTGGGGCCGGGCTGGGGCTGGGTTCGGTGCAGGGCTGGGGCTGGGGCAGGGCTGGGCTGGGGCCGGGGATGGGGCCGTGAGTGGGGCTTGGCTGGGGCTGGGGCTGGGGCTGGGCTGGGGCAGGGCTGGGTTTGGGCTGGGGATGAGGCTGGGGTGGGGCTGGGGCTGGGTCCAGGGCAGGGGCTTGGCTGGGGCTGCGGCTGGGGCTAGTCTGGGGCAGGGCTGGGGCTGGGGCTGGGTCCAGGGTGGGGCTGGGGCTGGGCTGGGGGCAGGGCTGGGGCTGGGGCTGGGCTGGGGCTGGGACTGAGTCCAGGGAAGGGTCTGGACTGGGGCTGGGGCTAGGCTGGGGCAGGGCTGGGGCTGGGCTGGGGCTGGGACTGGGTCCAGGGCAGGGTCTGGTCTGGGGCTGGGGCTAGGCTGGGGCAGGACTGGGGCCGGGCTGGGGCTGGGTCCAGGGCTGTGGCTGGGCTGTGGCTGGAGCTGGGCTGGGGCTGAGGGTGGGGCTGGGGCTGGGCTAGGGCTGGGCTGGGGCCGGGGCTGCGACTGGGGCTGGGTCCAGGGCTGGGCTGGGGCTGGGCTGGGGCTGGGCTGGGCCTGGGCTGGGGATGAGGCTGGGGTGGGGCTGGGACTGTGTCCAGGGCAGGGGCTGTGTCCAGGGCAGGGGCTGGGCTGGGGCTGGGGATGAGGCTTGGGTGGGGCTGGGGCTGGGTCCAGGGCAGGGGCTGGGCTGGGGCTGGGGCTAGGCTGGGGCTGGGCTGTGGTCAGGGCTGGGGCTGGGGCTGGGCTGGGGCTGGGTCCAGGGCTGTGGCAGGGCTGTGGCTGGAGCTGGGCTGGGGCTGAGTGTGGGGCTGTGGCTGGGCTAGGGCTGGGGCTGGGACTGGGTCCAGGGCAGGGTCTGGTCTGGGGCTGGGGCTACGCTGGGGCAGGACTGGGGCCGGGCTGGGGCTGGGTCCAGGGCTGTGGCTGGGCTGTGGCTGGAGCTGGGCTGGGGCTGAGGGTGGGGCTGGGGCTGGGCTAGGGCTGGGCTGGGGCCGGGGCTGCGACTGGGGCTGGGTCCAGGGCTGGGCTGGGGCTGGGCTGGGCCTGGGCTGGGGATGAGGCTGGGGTGGGGCTGGGACTGTGTCCAGGGCAGGGGCTGTGTCCAGGGCAGGGGCTGGGCTGGTGCCGGGGCTGCGACTGGGGCTGGGTCCAGGGCTGGGGCTGGGCTGGGGCTAGGGCTGGGGTGGGGCAGAGCTGGGGCTGTGGCTGGGGCTGGGCTGGGTCTGGGCCGGGGCAGGGCTGGGCTGGGGCCGGGCTGGGGCTGGGTTCAGTGCAGGGCTGGGGCTGGGGCAGGGCTGGTCTGGGGCCGGGGATGGGGCCGTGAGTGGGGCTTGGCTGGGGCTGGGGCTGGGGCTGGGCTGGGGCAGGGCTGGGTTTGGGCTGGGGATGAGGCTGGGGTGGGGCTGGGGCTGGGTCCAGGGCAGGGGCTTGGCTGGGGCTGCGGCTGGGGCTAGTCTGGGGCAGGGCTGGGGCTGGGGCTGGGGCTAGGCTGGGGCAGGACTGGGGCCGGGCTGGGGCTTTGTCCAGGGCTGTGGCTGGGCTGTGGCTGGAGCTGGGCTGGGGCTGAGGGTGGGGCTGGGGCTGGGCTAGGTCTGGGCTGGGCCTGGGCTGGGGATGAGGCTGGGGTGGGGCTGGGACTGTGTCCAGGGCAGGGGCTGGGCTGGGGCTGGGGCTAGGCTGGGGCTGGGCTGTGGGCAGGGCTGGGGCTGGGAGGTGGTTGGGTCTGGGCTGGGGCTGGGCTGGGGCTGGGACTGGGTCCAGGGCAGGGTCAGGACTGGGGCTGGGGCTAGGCTGGGGCAGGGCTGGGGCAGGGCTGGGGCTGGGGCTGGGGCTGGGACTGGGTCCAGGGCAGGGTCTGGTCTGGGGCTGGGGCTACGCTGGGGCAGGACTGGGGCCGGGCTGGGGCTGGGTCCAGGGCTGTGGCTGGGCTGTGGCTGGAGCTGGGCTGGGGCTGAGGGTGGGGCTGGGGCTGGGCTAGGGCTGGGCTGGGGCCGGGGCTGCGACTGGGGCTGGGTCCAGGGCTGGGCTGGGGCTGGGCTGGGGCTGGGCTGGGCCTGGGCTGGGGATGAGGCTGGGGTGGGGCTGGGACTGTGTCCAGGGCAGGGGCTGTGTCCAGGGCAGGGGCTGGGCTGGGGCTGGGGATGAGGCTTGGGTGGGGCTGGGGCTGGGTCCAGGGCAGGGGCTGGGTCCAGGGCAGGGGCTGGGCTGGGGCTGGGGCTAGGCTGGGGCTGGGCTGTGGTCAGGGCTGGGGCTGGGGCTGGGCTGGGGCTGGGTCCAGGGCTGTGGCAGGGCTGTGGGTGGAGCTGGGCTGGGGCTGAGGGTGGGGCTGTGGCTGGGCTAGGGCTGGGCTGGGGCCGGGGCTGCGACTGGAGCTGGATCCAGGGCTGGGGCTGGGCTGTGGCTGGGGCTGAGCTGGGGCTGGGCCGGGGCAGGGCTGGGCTGGGGCCGGGCTGGGGCTGGGTTCGGTGCAGGGCTGGGGCTGGGGCAGGGCTGGGGCAGGGCTGCGCCTGGGCTGGGGATGAGGCTGGGCTGGGGCTGGGGCTGGGTCGAGGACAGGGGCTTGGCTGGGGCTGGGGCTATGCTGGGGCAGGGCTGGGGCTGGGGCTGGGTCCAGGGTGGGGCTGGGGCTGGGCTGGGGGCAGGGCTGGGGCTGGGCGTTGGCTGGAGCTGGGCTGGGGCTGGGCTGGGGCTGGGACTGGGTCCAGGGCAGGGTCTGGACTGGGGCTGGGGCTAGGCTGGGGCAGGGCTGGGGCTGGGCTGGGGCTGGGTCCAGGGCTGTGGCTGGGCTGTGGCTGGAGCTGGGCTGGTGCTGAGGGTGGGGCTGGGGCTGGGCTAGGGCTGGGCTGGGCCCGGGGCTGTGACTGGGGCTGGGTCCAGGGCTGGGGCTGGGCTGTGGCAGGGCTGGGGCTGGGCTAGGGCTGGGCTGGGGCTGGGGCTGGGCTGGGGCCGAGGTTGGGGCTGAGGGCAGGGCTGGGCTAGGGCTGGGGCTGGGGCAGGGGCTGGGGCCAGAATTGGGGCAGGGCTGGGGCCAGGGCTGGGGCTGGGGCTGGGGCTGGGCTGGGGTTTCGCTGGGGCCGAGTCTGGGGCAGGGGCTGGGGCCGGGGCAGAGGCACAGCTGGGACAGGGCTGGAACTGGACCTGGGCTGTGGGCAAGGTTGGGGCTGGGGCTGGGGCTGAGGTAGGGGTTGGGCTTGGGCTGGACTAGGCTTGAGGCTGGGCCTTGGGCTGGGGCTGGGTTGGCACAGGGCTGGGGCTGGGGCTGGAAGCAAGGCTTGGGCAGGGGCTGGGGCTGGGGCTGGAACCAGGGCTGGGGCAGGAGCCAGGGCTGGGGCAGGGCTGTGGCTGGCGCTGGGCTGGGGCTGAGGGCGGGGCTGGGGATGGGCTAGGGCAGGGCTGGGGCCGGGGCTGCGACTGGGGCTGGGTCCAGGGCTGGGGCTGGGTCCAGGGCAGGGCTGGGGCTGGGGCAGGGCTGTGGCTCGGGATGAGGCTGGGGTCGGGCTGGGGCTGGGTCCAGGGCAGGGGCTGGGCTGGGGCTGGGGCTAGGCTGGGGCAGTGCTGGGGCAGGGCTGGGGCTGGGGGCTGGGTCCAGGGTGGGGCTGGGGGCTGGACTGGGGGCAGGGCTGGGGGTGGGGCAGGGCTGAGGGCAGGGCTGGGGCTGGGGGCTGGGATGGGGCAGGACTGGGACTGGGACAGGGGCACGGGCGAGGCTGGGGACAGGGCTAGGGCTGGAGCTAGGGCAGGGCTGGGGCCAGGCTGGGGCTGGGTTCGGCTGAGGGGTGGGGCTTGGTCCAGGGCTGGGGCTGGTCTAGGGCAGGGCTGGGGCTGGGGCTGGGCTGGGGCTGGGTCCAGGGCTGTGGCAGGGCTGTGGCTGGAGCTGGGCTGGGGCTGAGGGTGGGGCTGGGGCTGGGCTAAGGCTGGGCTGGGGCCGGGGCTGCGACTGGGGCTGGATCCAGGGCTGGGGCTGGGCTGTGGCTGGGGCTGGGGTGGGGCAGGGCTGGGGCTGTGGCTGGGGCTGGGCTGGGGCTGGGCCGGGGCAGGGCTGGGCTGGGGCCGGGCTGGGGCTGGGTTCGGTGCAGGGCTGGGGCTGGGGCAGGGCTGGGGCAGGGCTGGGCCTGGGCTGGTGATGAGGCTGGGGTGGGGCTGGGGCTGGGTCGAGGACAGGGCTTGGCTGGGGCTGGGGCTATGCTGGGGCAGGGCTGGGGCTGGGGCTGGGTCCAGGGGTGGGGCGGGGGCTGGGCTGGGGGCAGGGCTTGGGGCCTGCGCGTTGGCTGGAGATGGGCTGGGGGCTGGGCTGGGGCTGGGACTGGGTCCAGGGCAGGGTCTGGACTGGGGCTGGGGCTAGGCTGGGGGCAGGGCTGGGGCTGGGCTGGGGCTGGGACTGGGTCCAGGGCAGGGTCTGGTCTGGGGCTGGGGCAGGACTGGGGCCGGGCTGGGGCTGGGTCCAGGGCTGTGGCTGGGCTGTGGCTGGAGCTGGGCTGGGGCTGAGGGTGGGGCTGGGGCTGGGCTAGGGCTGGGCTGGGGCCAGGGCTGCGACTGGGGCTGGGTCCAGGGCTGGGGCTGGGCTGTTGGCTAGGGCTGGGCTGGGGCAGGGCTGGGGCTGTGGCTGGGGCTGGGCTGGGGCTGGGTCCAGGGCAGGGGCTGGGCTTGGGCAGGGGCTGGGGTAGGGGCTGGGCTAGGGCCGAGGTTGGGGCTGGGGCTGGGGCTGGGGCTGGGGCTGAGGGCAGGGCTGGTCTAGGGCTGGGGCTGGGGTAGGGGCCGGGGTTGGGGACAGGGCTGGGGCTGGGCGGTGGCTGGGGTTGGGGTGGGTCAGGGCTGGGGCTGGGCTGGGGTTGGGCTGGGGCCGAGTCTGGGGCAGGGGCTGGGCTGGGGCTGAGGCAGGGCTGTGGCAGGGCTGGAACTGGGGCTGGGCTGGGGGCAAGGTTGGGGCTGGGGCTGGGCTCGTGGCGGGGGTGGGGCTGGGGCTGGGGGCTGCAGACAGAGCTGGGGCTGGGGCTGCAAGCAAGGCTTGGGCAGGGCTGGGGGCTGGGGCTGGAGCCAGGGCTGGGGCAGGAGCCAGGGCTGGGGCTGGGCTGTGGCTGGGGCTGGGCTGGGGCAGCGCTGGGGGCTAGGGCTGGGGCTGGGGCTCGGGCTGGGCCGGGGTAGGGCTGGGCTGGGGCAGGGCTGGGCTGGGGCTGGGCTGGGGCTGGGTTCGGTGCAGGGCTGGGGCTGGGTCAGGGCTGGGCTGGGGCCGGGGATGGGGCCGTGAGTGGGGCTTGGCTGGGGCTGGGGCTGGGGCTGGGCTGGGGCAGGGCTGGGCCTGAACTGGGGCTTGGGCTGGGGCTGGGGCTAGGCAGGGCTGGGGCTGGGGACGAGGGTGGGGGCAGGGCTGGGGCTGGGCATGGACCGGGACTGGGCAGGTGTAGGGTCGGGGCTGGGGGCTGGGTGGGGCTGGGTTTGGGCTGGGTTTGGGCTGGGGCTGGGTCGAGGGCTGGGGCAGGGCTGTGGCTGGGGCTGTGGCTGGGCTGGGGCTCGGTCCAGGGCTGTGGCTGGGCTGTGGCTGGAGCTGGGCTGGTGCCTTGCGTTTGGGGGCTGGGGCAGGGCTTTGGCTCGGGCTGGGGCAGGGCTGGGGGCAGGGCTGGGGCTGGGGTTGGGCTGGGGCAGGGCTGGGGCCGGGCTATAGCAGGGCTGGGGGCTGGGGCTGGGCTGGGGCTGGGTCCAGGGCTGTGGCTGGGCTGTGGCTGGAGCTGGGCTGGGGCTGAGGGTGTGGCTGGGGCAACGGCTAGGGCTTGGCTGGGGCCGGGGCTGCGACTGGGGCTGGGTCCAGGGCTGGGGCTGGGCTGTGGCTGGGGCTGTGGCTGGGCTGGGGCTGGGACCAGGGCTGGGGCTGGGTCCAGGGGTTTGGCTGGGGCTGGGTCCAGGGTGGGGCTGGGGCAGGGCTGGGGGCAGGACTGGGGCTGGGTGGTGGCTGGGGCTGGGCTGGGGCTGGGCTGGGGCCTGGGACTGGGTCCAGGGCAGGAGCTGGACTGGGGCTGGGGCTGTGGCTGGGGCAGGGGCTGGGGCTGGGGGCTGGGCTGCAGCTGGGGCTGGGTGCAGGGTTGGGCTGGGGCTGGGGCTGGGGCACAACTGGGGCCGTGGCTGGGGCTGGGGCTGGGCTGAGGGCAGGGCTGGGGCAGGGCTGGGGCTGGGGCTGGGGCTGGGCTGGGGCTGGGTCCAGGGGCTGTGGGCTGGGCTGTGGCTGGAGCTGGGCTGGGGCTGAGGGTGGGGCTGGGGCTGGGCTACGGCTGGGCTGGGGCTGGTCTAGGGCTGGAGCGTGGGCTGGGGCAGGGCTGGAGCTGTGCTGGGGCTGGGGCTAGGCTGGGGCTGTGCTGGGGGCTGGGTCCGGGATTGGGGCAGGGCTGGGCCAGGGCTTGGTCTCAGGCAGGGCTGGGGGCTGGGCTGTGACTGGGGCACGCTGGGCTGGAGGCTGGACTGGGGCTGGGGCAGGACTGGGGTAGGGCTGGGGCTGGGCTGGGGGCTGGAGCCGGGGCTGGGGCTGGGGCTGGGTGGGGCTGAGCTGGGGCTGGGCTGGGGCTGGGTGTGGCTGAGCTGGGGCTGGGCTGGGGCCAGGAGGCTGGGGCTGGAGCACGGATTGGGCAGGGATGGGGCAGGGCAGGGATGGGGCAGGACCAGGGCTGGGGCTGCAGCCTTGGCTGGGGCAGGGCTGGGGACTGCGCTGGAACTGGGGCTGGGGTTGGGGCTGGGGCAGGGCTGGAGCTGGGCTGGAGCTGGGACTGGGGCCGGGGCTGGGGCAGGGATGTGGTTGAGCTGGGGCCGGGGGTTGGGGCAGGACTGGGCTGGGGGACTGGGCTGGGGCTGGAGCTGGGGTTGGGGCAGGGCTGGTGCTGGCCTAGGGGCAGGGCTGGTCTGGGTCCGGGGCTGGGGCAGGGGCTGGGGGCAGGTCTGTGGGCTGGGCTGTGGCTGGGCAGGGTGCTGGAGCCAGGACTGGGGCTGGGACTGAGGCTGGGGCAGGGCTGGGACAGGGCTGGG
>NW_027143751.1:0-49601 GCF_026170545.1 Melanerpes formicivorus
TCTTATTCCTGTGCTGAGATACAGGCTGCTCCAACCTGCTGTAAAATGCTTGATTTCGAGAGTGAGCGAAACTAATGAAAACAGTGTTGGGGTAAAACCTAAAGGGAAAGACCTAGCACCAAATCCAATTTGCCATCTGATCTAACTTCTGGAGGCAGTCAAAATGATCCTTAGAATTCTTCCCTACCTTATTCCTGTGCTGAGATACAGGCTGCTCCAACCTGCTGTAAAATGCTTGATTTCGAGAGTGAGCGAAACTAATGAAAACATTGTTGGGGTAAAACCTAAAGGGAAAGACCTAGCACCAAATCCAATTTGCCATCTGATCTAACTTCTGGAGGCAGTCAAAATGATCCTTAGAATTCTTCCCTACCTTATTCCTGTGCTGAGATACAGGCTGCTCCAACCTGCTGTAAAATGCTTGATTTCGAGAGTGAGCGAAACTAATGAAAACATTGTTGGGGTAAAACCTAAAGGGAAAGACCTAGCACCAAATCCAATTTGCCATCTGATCTAACTTCTGGAGGCAGTCAAAATGAGCCTTAGAATTCTTCCCTACCTTATTCCTGTGCTGAGATACAGGCTGCTCCAACCTGCTGTAAAATGCTTGATTTCGAGAGTGAGCGAAACTAATGAAAACATTGTTGGGGTAAAACCTAAAGGGAAAGACCTAGCACCAAATCCAATTTGCCATCTGATCTAACTTCTGGAGGCAGTCAAAATGAGCCTTAGAATTCTTCCCTACCTTATTCCTGTGCTGAGATACAGGCTGCTCCAACCTGCTGTAAAATGCTTGATTTCGAGAGTGAGCGAAACTAATGAAAACATTGTTGGGGTAAAACCTAAAGGGAAAGACCTAGCACCAAATCCAATTTGCCATCTGATCTAACTTCTGGAGGCAGTCAAAATGAGCCTTAGAATTCTTCCCTACCTTATTCCTGTGCTGAGATACAGGCTGCTCCAACCTGCTGTAAAATGCTTGATTTCGAGAGTGAGCGAAACTAATGAAAACATTGTTGGGGTAAAACCTAAAGGGAAAGACCTAGCACCAAATCCAATTTGCCATCTGATCTAACTTCTGGAGGCAGTCAAAATGAGCCTTAGAATTCTTCCCTACCTTATTCCTGTGCTGAGATACAGGCTGCTCCAACCTGCTGTAAAATGCTTGATTTCGAGAGTGAGCGAAACTAATGAAAACATTGTTGGGGTAAAACCTAAAGGGAAAGACCTAGCACCAAATCCAATTTGCCATCTGATCTAACTTCTGGAGGCAGTCAAAATGAGCCTTAGAATTCTTCCCTACCTTATTCCTGTGCTGAGATACAGGCTGCTCCAACCTGCTGTAAAATGCTTGATTTCGAGAGTGAGCGAAACTAATGAAAATATTGTTGGGGGTAAAACCTAAAGGGAAAGACCTAGCACCAAATCCAATTTGCCATCTGATCTAACTTCTGGAGGCAGTCAAAATGATCCTTAGAATTCTTCCCTACCTTATTCCTGTGCTGAGATACAGGCTGCTCCAACCTGCTGTAAAATGCTTGATTTCGAGAGTGAGCGAAACTAATGAAAACATTGTTGGGGTAAAACCTAAAGGGAAAGACCTAGCACCAAATCCAATTTGCCATCTGATCTAACTTCTGGAGGCAGTCAAAATGAGCCTTAGAATTCTTCCCTACCTTATTCCCTGTGCTGAGATACAGGCTGCTCCAACCTGCTGTAAAATGCTTGATTTCGAGAGTGAGCGAAACTAATGAAAACATTGTTGGGGTAAAACCTAAAGGGAAAGACCTAGCACCAAATCCAATTTGCCATCTGATCTAACTTCTGGAGGCAGTCAAAATGAGCCTTAGAATTCTTCCCTACCTTATTCCTGTGCTGAGATACAGGCTGCTCCAACCTGCTGTAAAATGCTTGATTTCGAGAGTGAGCGAAACTAATGAAAACATTGTTGGGGTAAAACCTAAAGGGAAAGACCTAGCACCAAATCCAATTTGCCATCTGATCTAACTTCTGGAGGCAGTCAAAATGATCCTTAGAATTCTTCCCTACCTTATTCCTGTGCTGAGATACAGGCTGCTCCAACCTGCTGTAAAATGCTTGATTTCGAGAGTGAGCGAAACTAATGAAAACATTGTTGGGGTAAAACCTAAAGGGAAAGACCTAGCACCAAATCCAATTTGCCATCTGATCTAACTTCTGGAGGCAGTCAAAATGATCCTTAGAATTCTTCCCTACCTTATTCCTGTGCTGAGATACAGGCTGCTCCAACCTGCTGTAAAATGCTTGATTTCGAGAGTGAGCGAAACTAATGAAAACATTGTTGGGGTAAAACCTAAAGGGAAAGACCTAGCACCAAATCCAATTTGCCATCTGATCTAACTTCTGGAGGCAGTCAAAATGATCCTTAGAATTCTTCCCTACCTTATTCCTGTGCTGAGATACAGGCTGCTCCAACCTGCTGTAAAATGCTTGATTTCGAGAGTGAGCGAAACTAATGAAAACATTGTTGGGGTAAAACCTAAAGGGAAAGACCTAGCACCAAATCCAATTTTGCCATCTGGTCTAACTTCTGGAGGCAGTCAAAATGAGCCTTAGAATTCTTCCCTACCTTATTCCTGTGCTGAGATACAGGCTGCTCCAACCTGCTGTAAAATGCTTGATTTCGAGAGTGAGCGAAACTAATGAAAACATTGTTGGGGTAAAACCTAAAGGGAAAGACCTAGCACCAAATCCAATTTGCCATCTGATCTAACTTCTGGAGGCAGTCAAAATGATCCTTAGAATTCTTCCCTACCTTATTCCTGTGCTGAGATACAGGCTGCTCCAACCTGCTGTAAAATGCTTGATTTCGAGAGTGAGCGAAACTAATGAAAACATTGTTGGGGTAAAACCTAAAGGGAAAGACCTAGCACCAAATCCAATTTGCCATCTGATCTAACTTCTGGAGGCAGTCAAAATGAGCCTTAGAATTCTTCCCTACCTTATTCCTGTGCTGAGATACAGGCTGCTCCAACCTGCTGTAAAATGCTTGATTTCGAGAGTGAGCGAAACTAATGAAAACATTGTTGGGGTAAAACCTAAAGGGAAAGACCTAGCACCAAATCCAATTTGCCATCTGATCTAACTTCTGGAGGCAGTCAAAATGAGCCTTAGAATTCTTCCCTACCTTATTCCTGTGCTGAGATACAGGCTGCTCCAACCTGCTGTAAAATGCTTGATTTCGAGAGTGAGCGAAACTAATGAAAACATTGTTGGGGTAAAACCTAAAGGGAAAGACCTAGCACCAAATCCAATTTGCCATCTGATCTAACTTCTGGAGGCAGTCAAAATGAGCCTTAGAATTCTTCCCTACCTTATTCCTGTGCTGAGATACAGGCTGCTCCAACCTGCTGTAAAATGCTTGATTTCGAGAGTGAGCGAAACTAATGAAAACATTGTTGGGGTAAAACCTAAAGGGAAAGACCTAGCACCAAATCCAATTTGCCATCTGATCTAACTTCTGGAGGCAGTCAAAATGATCCTTAGAATTCTTCCCTACCTTATTCCTGTGCTGAGATACAGGCTGCTCCAACCTGCTGTAAAATGCTTGATTTCGAGAGTGAGCGAAACTAATGAAAACATTGTTGGGGTAAAACCTAAAGGGAAAGACCTAGCACCAAATCCAATTTGCCATCTGATCTAACTTCTGGAGGCAGTCAAAATGAGCCTTAGAATTCTTCCCTACCTTATTCCTGTGCTGAGATACAGGCTGCTCCAACCTGCTGTAAAATGCTTGATTTCGAGAGTGAGCGAAACTAATGAAAACATTGTTGGGGTAAAACCTAAAGGGAAAGACCTAGCACCAAATCCAATTTGCCATCTGATCTAACTTCTGGAGGCAGTCAAAATGATCCTTAGAATTCTTCCCTACCTTATTCCTGTGCTGAGATACAGGCTGCTCCAACCTGCTGTAAAATGCTTGATTTCGAGAGTGAGCGAAACTAATGAAAACATTGTTGGGGTAAAACCTAAAGGGAAAGACCTAGCACCAAATCCAATTTGCCATCTGATCTAACTTCTGGAGGCAGTCAAAATGAGCCTTAGAATTCTTCCCTACCTTATTCCTGTGCTGAGATACAGGCTGCTCCAACCTGCTGTAAAATGCTTGATTTCGAGAGTGAGCGAAACTAATGAAAACATTGTTGGGGTAAAACCTAAAGGGAAAGACCTAGCACCAAATCCAATTTGCCATCTGATCTAACTTCTGGAGGCAGTCAAAATGAGCCTTCGAATTCTTCCCTACCTTATTCCTGTGCTGAGATACAGGCTGCTCCAACCTGCTGTAAAATGCTTGATTTCGAGAGTGAGCGAAACTAATGAAAACATTGTTGGGGTAAAACCTAAAGGGAAAGACCTAGCACCAAATCCAATTTGCCATCTGATCTAACTTCTGGAGGCAGTCAAAATGAGCCTTAGAATTCTTCCCTACCTTATTCCTGTGCTGAGATACAGGCTGCTCCAACCTGCTGTAAAATGCTTGATTTCGAGAGTGAGCGAAACTAATGAAAACATTGTTGGGGTAAAACCTAAAGGGAAAGACCTAGCACCAAATCCAATTTGCCATCTGATCTAACTTCTGGAGGCAGTCAAAATGAGCCTTAGAATTCTTCCCTACCTTATTCCTGTGCTGAGATACAGGCTGCTCCAACCTGCTGTAAAATGCTTGATTTCGAGAGTGAGCGAAACTAATGAAAACATTGTTGGGGTAAAACCTAAAGGGAAAGACCTAGCACCAAATCCAATTTGCCATCTGATCTAACTTCTGGAGGCAGTCAAAATGAGCCTTAGAATTCTTCCCTACCTTATTCCTGTGCTGAGATACAGGCTGCTCCAACCTGCTGTAAAATGCTTGATTTCGAGAGTGAGCGAAACTAATGAAAACATTGTTGGGGTAAAACCTAAAGGGAAAGACCTAGCACCAGATCCAATTTGCCATCTGATCTAACTTCTGGAGGCAGTCAAAATGATCCTTAGAATTCTTCCCTACCTTATTCCTGTGCTGAGATACAGGCTGCTCCAACCTGCTGTAAAATGCTTGATTTCGAGAGTGAGCGAAACTAATGAAAACATTGTTGGGGTAAAACCTAAAGGGAAAGACCTAGCACCAAATCCAATTTGCCATCTGATCTAACTTCTGGAGGCAGTCAAAATGAGCCTTCGAATTCTTCCCTACCTTATTCCTGTGCTGAGATACAGGCTGCTCCAACCTGCTGTAAAATGCTTGATTTCGAGAGTGAGCGAAACTAATGAAAACATTGTTGGGGTAAAACCTAAAGGGAAAGACCTAGCACCAAATCCAATTTGCCATCTGATCTAACTTCTGGAGGCAGTCAAAATGATCCTTAGAATTCTTCCCTACCTTATTCCTGTGCTGAGATACAGGCTGCTCCAACCTGCTGTAAAATGCTTGATTTCGAGAGTGAGCGAAACTAATGAAAACATTGTTGGGGTAAAACCTAAAGGGAAAGACCTAGCACCAAATCCAATTTGCCATCTGATCTAACTTCTGGAGGCAGTCAAAATGAGCCTTAGAATTCTTCCCTACCTTATTCCTGTGCTGAGATACAGGCTGCTCCAACCTGCTGTAAAATGCTTGATTTCGAGAGTGAGCGAAACTAATGAAAACATTGTTGGGGTAAAACCTAAAGGGAAAGACCTAGCACCAAATCCAATTTGCCATCTGATCTAACTTCTGGAGGCAGTCAAAATGAGCCTTAGAATTCTTCCCTACCTTATTCCTGTGCTGAGATACAGGCTGCTCCAACCTGCTGTAAAATGCTTGATTTCGAGAGTGAGCGAAACTAATGAAAAACATTGTTGGGGTAAAACCTAAAGGGAAAGACCTAGCACCAAATCCAATTTGCCATCTGATCTAACTTCTGGAGGCAGTCAAAATGAGCCTTAGAATTCTTCCCTACCTTATTCCTGTGCTGAGATACAGGCTGCTCCAACCTGCTGTAAAATGCTTGATTTCGAGAGTGAGCGAAACTAATGAAAACATTGTTGGGGTAAAACCTAAAGGGAAAGACCTAGCACCAAATCCAATTTGCCATCTGATCTAACTTCTGGAGGCAGTCAAAATGAGCCTTAGAATTCTTCCCTACCTTATTCCTGTGCTGAGATACAGGCTGCTCCAACCTGCTGTAAAATGCTTGATTTCGAGAGTGAGCGAAACTAATGAAAACATTGTTGGGGTAAAACCTAAAGGGAAAGACCTAGCACCAAATCCAATTTGCCATCTGATCTAACTTCTGGAGGCAGTCAAAATGAGCCTTCGAATTCTTCCCTACCTTATTCCTGTGCTGAGATACAGGCTGCTCCAACCTGCTGTAAAATGCTTGATTTCGAGAGTGAGCGAAACTAATGAAAAACATTGTTGGGGTAAAACCTAAAGGGAAAGGACCTAGCACCAAATCCAATTTGCCATCTGATCTAACTTCTGGAGGCAGTCAAAATGATCCTTAGAATTCTTCCCTACCTTATTCCTGTGCTGAGATACAGGCTGCTCCAACCTGCTGTAAAATGCTTGATTTCGAGAGTGAGCGAAACTAATGAAAACATTGTTGGGGTAAAACCTAAAGGGAAAGACCTAGCACCAAATCCAATTTGCCATCTGATCTAACTTCTGGAGGCAGTCAAAATGAGCCTTAGAATTCTTCCCTACCTTATTCCTGTGCTGAGATACAGGCTGCTCCAACCTGCTGTAAAATGCTTGATTTCGAGAGTGAGCGAAACTAATGAAAACATTGTTGGGGTAAAACCTAAAGGGAAAGACCTAGCACCAAATCCAATTTGCCATCTGATCTAACTTCTGGAGGCAGTCAAAATGATCCTTAGAATTCTTCCCTACCTTATTCCTGTGCTGAGATACAGGCTGCTCCAACCTGCTGTAAAATGCTTGATTTCGAGAGTGAGCGAAACTAATGAAAACATTGTTGGGGTAAAACCTAAAGGGAAAGACCTAGCACCAAATCCAATTTGCCATCTGATCTAACTTCTGGAGGCAGTCAAAATGATCCTTAGAATTCTTCCCTACCTTATTCCTGTGCTGAGATACAGGCTGCTCCAACCTGCTGTAAAATGCTTGATTTCGAGAGTGAGCGAAACTAATGAAAACATTGTTGGGGTAAAACCTAAAGGGAAAGACCTAGCACCAAATCCAATTTGCCATCTGATCTAACTTCTGGAGGCAGTCAAAATGAGCCTTAGAATTCTTCCCTACCTTATTCCTGTGCTGAGATACAGGCTGCTCCAACCTGCTGTAAAATGCTTGATTTCGAGAGTGAGCGAAACTAATGAAAACATTGTTGGGGTAAAACCTAAAGGGAAAGACCTAGCACCAAATCCAATTTGCCATCTGATCTAACTTCTGGAGGCAGTCAAAATGATCCTTAGAATTCTTCCCTACCTTATTCCTGTGCTGAGATACAGGCTGCTCCAACCTGCTGTAAAATGCTTGATTTCGAGAGTGAGCGAAACTAATGAAAACATTGTTGGGGTAAAACCTAAAGGGAAAGACCTAGCACCAAATCCAATTTGCCATCTGATCTAACTTCTGGAGGCAGTCAAAATGATCCTTAGAATTCTTCCCTACCTTATTCCTGTGCTGAGATACAGGCTGCTCCAACCTGCTGTAAAATGCTTGATTTCGAGAGTGAGCGAAACTAATGAAAACATTGTTGGGGTAAAACCTAAAGGGAAAGACCTAGCACCAAATCCAATTTGCCATCTGATCTAACTTCTGGAGGCAGTCAAAATGAGCCTTAGAATTCTTCCCTACCTTATTCCTGTGCTGAGATACAGGCTGCTCCAACCTGCTGTAAAATGCTTGATTTCGAGAGTGAGCGAAACTAATGAAAACATTGTTGGGGTAAAACCTAAAGGGAAAGACCTAGCACCAAATCCAATTTGCCATCTGATCTAACTTCTGGAGGCAGTCAAAATGATCCTTAGAATTCTTCCCTACCTTATTCCTGTGCTGAGATACAGGCTGCTCCAACCTGCTGTAAAATGCTTGATTTCGAGAGTGAGCGAAACTAATGAAAACATTGTTGGGGTAAAACCTAAAGGGAAAGACCTAGCACCAAATCCAATTTGCCATCTGATCTAACTTCTGGAGGCAGTCAAAATGAGCCTTAGAATTCTTCCCTACCTTATTCCTGTGCTGAGATACAGGCTGCTCCAACCTGCTGTAAAATGCTTGATTTCGAGAGTGAGCGAAACTAATGAAAACATTGTTGGGGTAAAACCTAAAGGGAAAGACCTAGCACCAAATCCAATTTGCCATCTGATCTAACTTCTGGAGGCAGTCAAAATGATCCTTAGAATTCTTCCCTACCTTATTCCTGTGCTGAGATACAGGCTGCTCCAACCTGCTGTAAAATGCTTGATTTCGAGAGTGAGCGAAACTAATGAAAACATTGTTGGGGTAAAACCTAAAGGGAAAGACCTAGCACCAAATCCAATTTGCCATCTGATCTAACTTCTGGAGGCAGTCAAAATGAGCCTTAGAATTCTTCCCTACCTTATTCCTGTGCTGAGATACAGGCTGCTCCAACCTGCTGTAAAATGCTTGATTTCGAGAGTGAGCGAAACTAATGAAAACATTGTTGGGGTAAAACCTAAAGGGAAAGACCTAGCACCAAATCCAATTTGCCATCTGATCTAACTTCTGGAGGCAGTCAAAATGAGCCTTAGAATTCTTCCCTACCTTATTCCTGTGCTGAGATACAGGCTGCTCCAACCTGCTGTAAAATGCTTGATTTCGAGAGTGAGCGAAACTAATGAAAACATTGTTGGGGTAAAACCTAAAGGGAAAGACCTAGCACCAAATCCAATTTGCCATCTGATCTAACTTCTGGAGGCAGTCAAAATGATCCTTAGAATTCTTCCCTACCTTATTCCTGTGCTGAGATACAGGCTGCTCCAACCTGCTGTAAAATGCTTGATTTCGAGAGTGAGCGAAACTAATGAAAACATTGTTGGGGTAAAACCTAAAGGGAAAGACCTAGCACCAAATCCAATTTGCCATCTGATCTAACTTCTGGAGGCAGTCAAAATGAGCCTTAGAATTCTTCCCTACCTTATTCCTGTGCTGAGATACAGGCTGCTCCAACCTGCTGTAAAATGCTTGATTTCGAGAGTGAGCGAAACTAATGAAAACATTGTTGGGGTAAAACCTAAAGGGAAAGACCTAGCACCAAATCCAATTTGCCATCTGATCTAACTTCTGGAGGCAGTCAAAATGATCCTTAGAATTCTTCCCTACCTTATTCCTGTGCTGAGATACAGGCTGCTCCAACCTGCTGTAAAATGCTTGATTTCGAGAGTGAGCGAAACTAATGAAAACATTGTTGGGGTAAAACCTAAAGGGAAAGACCTAGCACCAAATCCAATTTGCCATCTGATCTAACTTCTGGAGGCAGTCAAAATGAGCCTTCGAATTCTTCCCTACCTTATTCCTGTGCTGAGATACAGGCTGCTCCAACCTGCTGTAAAATGCTTGATTTCGAGAGTGAGCGAAACTAATGAAAACATTGTTGGGGTAAAACCTAAAGGGAAAGGACCTAGCACCAAATCCAATTTGCCATCTGATCTAACTTCTGGAGGCAGTCAAAATGAGCCTTAGAATTCTTCCCTACCTTATTCCTGTGCTGAGATACAGGCTGCTCCAACCTGCTGTAAAATGCTTGATTTCGAGAGTGAGCGAAACTAATGAAAACATTGTTGGGGTAAAACCTAAAGGGAAAGACCTAGCACCAAATCCAATTTGCCATCTGATCTAACTTCTGGAGGCAGTCAAAATGAGCCTTAGAATTCTTCCCTACCTTATTCCTGTGCTGAGATACAGGCTGCTCCAACCTGCTGTAAAATGCTTGCTTTCGAGAGTGAGCGAAACTAATGAAAACATTGTTGGGGTAAAACCTAAAGGGAAAGACCTAGCACCAAATCCAATTTGCCATCTGATCTAACTTCTGGAGGCAGTCAAAATGAGCCTTAGAATTCTTCCCTACCTTATTCCTGTGCTGAGATACAGGCTGCTCCAACCTGCTGTAAAATGCTTGATTTCGAGAGTGAGCGAAACTAATGAAAACATTGTTGGGGTAAAACCTAAAGGGAAAGACCTAGCACCAAATCCAATTTGCCATCTGATCTAACTTCTGGAGGCAGTCAAAATGAGCCTTAGAATTCTTCCCTACCTTATTCCTGTGCTGAGATACAGGCTGCTCCAACCTGCTGTAAAATGCTTGATTTCGAGAGTGAGCGAAACTAATGAAAACATTGTTGGGGTAAAACCTAAAGGGAAAGACCTAGCACCAAATCCAATTTGCCATCTGATCTAACTTCTGGAGGCAGTCAAAATGAGCCTTAGAATTCTTCCCTACCTTATTCCTGTGCTGAGATACAGGCTGCTCCAACCTGCTGTAAAATGCTTGATTTCGAGAGTGAGCGAAACTAATGAAAACATTGTTGGGGTAAAACCTAAAGGGAAAGACCTAGCACCAAATCCAATTTGCCATCTGATCTAACTTCTGGAGGCAGTCAAAATGAGCCTTAGAATTCTTCCCTACCTTATTCCTGTGCTGAGATACAGGCTGCTCCAACCTGTTGTAAAATGCTTGATTTCGAGAGTGAGCGAAACTAATGAAAACATTGTTGGGGTAAAACCTAAAGGGAAAGACCTAGCACCAAATCCAATTTGCCATCTGATCTAACTTCTGGAGGCAGTCAAAATGAGCCTTAGAATTCTTCCCTACCTTATTCCTGTGCTGAGATACAGGCTGCTCCAACCTGCTGTAAAATGCTTGATTTCGAGAGTGAGCGAAACTAATGAAAACATTGTTGGGGTAAAACCTAAAGGGAAAGACCTAGCACCAAATCCAATTTGCCATCTGATCTAACTTCTGGAGGCAGTCAAAATGAGCCTTCGAATTCTTCCCTACCTTATTCCTGTGCTGAGATACAGGCTGCTCCAACCTGCTGTAAAATGCTTGATTTCGAGAGTGAGCGAAACTAATGAAAACATTGTTGGGGTAAAACCTAAAGGGAAAGACCTAGCACCAAATCCAATTTGCCATCTGATCTAACTTCTGGAGGCAGTCAAAATGAGCATTTGAATTCTTCCCTACCTTATTCCTGTGCTGAGATACAGGCTGCTCCAACCTGCTGTAAAATGCTTGATTTCGAGAGTGAGCGAAACTAATGAAAACATTGTTGGGGTAAAACCTAAAGGGAAAGACCTAGCACCAAATCCAATTTGCCATCTGATCTAACTTCTGGAGGCAGTCAAAATGATCCTTAGAATTCTTCCCTACCTTATTCCTGTGCTGAGATACAGGCTGCTCCAACCTGCTGTAAAATGCTTGATTTCGAGAGTGAGCGAAACTAATGAAAACATTGTTGGGGTAAAACCTAAAGGGAAAGACCTAGCACCAAATCCAATTTGCCATCTGATCTAACTTCTGGAGGCAGTCAAAATGATCCTTAGAATTCTTCCCTACCTTATTCCTGTGCTGAGATACAGGCTGCTCCAACCTGCTGTAAAATGCTTGATTTCGAGAGTGAGCGAAACTAATGAAAACATTGTTGGGGTAAAACCTAAAGGGAAAGACCTAGCACCAAATCCAATTTGCCATCTGATCTAACTTCTGGAGGCAGTCAAAATGAGCATTTGAATTCTTCCCTACCTTATTCCTGTGCTGAGATACAGGCTGCTCCAACCTGCTGTAAAATGCTTGATTTCGAGAGTGAGCGAAACTAATGAAAACATTGTTGGGGTAAAACCTAAAGGGAAAGACCTAGCACCAAATCCAATTTGCCATCTGATCTAACTTCTGGAGGCAGTCAAAATGAGCATTTGAATTCTTCCCTACCTTATTCCTGTGCTGAGATACAGGCTGCTCCAACCTGCTGTAAAATGCTTGATTTCGAGAGTGAGCGAAACTAATGAAAACATTGTTGGGGTAAAACCTAAAGGGAAAGACCTAGCACCAAATCCAATTTGCCATCTGATCTAACTTCTGGAGGCAGTCAAAATGAGCATTTGAATTCTTCCCTACCTTATTCCTGTGCTGAGATACAGGCTGCTCCAACCTGCTGTAAAATGCTTGATTTCGAGAGTGAGCGAAACTAATGAAAACATTGTTGGGGTAAAACCTAAAGGGAAAGACCTAGCACCAAATCCAATTTGCCATCTGATCTAACTTCTGGAGGCAGTCAAAATGATCCTTAGAATTCTTCCCTACCTTATTCCTGTGCTGAGATACAGGCTGCTCCAACCTGCTGTAAAAATGCTTGATTTCGAGAGTGAGCGAAAACTAATGAAAACATTGTTGGGGTAAAACCTAAAGGGAAAGACCTAGCATCAAATCCAATTTGCCATCTGATCTAACTTCTGGAGGCAGTCAAAATGAGCCTTAGAATTCTTCCCTACCTTATTCCTGTGCTGAGATACAGGCTGCTCCAACCTGCTGTAAAATGCTTGATTTCGAGAGTGAGCGAAACTAATGAAAACATTGTTGGGGTAAAACCTAAAGGGAAAGACCTAGCACCAAATCCAATTTGCCATCTGATCTAACTTCTGGAGGCAGTCAAAATGAGCCTTAGAATTCTTCCCTACCTTATTCCTGTGCTGAGATACAGGCTGCTCCAACCTGCTGTAAAATGCTTGATTTCGAGAGTGAGCGAAACTAATGAAAACATTGTTGGGGTAAAACCTAAAGGGAAAGACCTAGCACCAAATCCAATTTGCCATCTGATCTAACTTCTGGAGGCAGTCAAAATGAGCCTTAGAATTCTTCCCTACCTTATTCCTGTGCTGAGATACAGGCTGCTCCAACCTGCTGTAAAATGCTTGATTTCGAGAGTGAGCGAAACTAATGAAAACATTGTTGGGGTAAAACCTAAAGGGAAAGACCTAGCACCAAATCCAATTTGCCATCTGATCTAACTTCTGGAGGCAGTCAAAATGAGCCTTAGAATTCTTCCCTACCTTATTCCTGTGCTGAGATACAGGCTGCTCCAACCTGCTGTAAAATGCTTGATTTCGAGAGTGAGCGAAACTAATGAAAACATTGTTGGGGTAAAACCTAAAGGGAAAGACCTAGCACCAAATCCAATTTGCCATCTGATCTAACTTCTGGAGGCAGTCAAAATGATCCTTAGAATTCTTCCCTACCTTATTCCTGTGCTGAGATACAGGCTGCTCCAACCTGCTGTAAAATGCTTGATTTCGAGAGTGAGCGAAACTAATGAAAACATTGTTGGGGTAAAACCTAAAGGGAAAGGACCTAGCACCAAATCCAATTTGCCATCTGATCTAACTTCTGGAGGCAGTCAAAATGAGCCTTAGAATTCTTCCCTACCTTATTCCTGTGCTGAGATACAGGCTGCTCCAACCTGCTGTAAAATGCTTGATTTCGAGAGTGAGCGAAACTAATGAAAACATTGTTGGGGTAAAACCTAAAGGGAAAGACCTAGCACCAAATCCAATTTGCCATCTGATCTAACTTCTGGAGGCAGTCAAAATGAGCCTTAGAATTCTTCCCTACCTTATTCCTGTGCTGAGATACAGGCTGCTCCAACCTGCTGTAAAATGCTTGATTTCGAGAGTGAGCGAAACTAATGAAAACATTGTTGGGGTAAAACCTAAAGGGAAAGACCTAGCACCAAATCCAATTTGCCATCTGATCTAACTTCTGGAGGCAGTCAAAATGAGCCTTAGAATTCTTCCCTACCTTATTCCTGTGCTGAGATACAGGCTGCTCCAACCTGCTGTAAAATGCTTGATTTCGAGAGTGAGCGAAACTAATGAAAACATTGTTGGGGTAAAACCTAAAGGGAAAGACCTAGCACCAAATCCAATTTGCCATCTGATCTAACTTCTGGAGGCAGTCAAAATGAGCCTTAGAATTCTTCCCTACCTTATTCCTGTGCTGAGATACAGGCTGCTCCAACCTGCTGTAAAATGCTTGATTTCGAGAGTGAGCGAAACTAATGAAAACATTGTTGGGGTAAAACCTAAAGGGAAAGACCTAGCACCAAATCCAATTTGCCATCTGATCTAACTTCTGGAGGCAGTCAAAATGAGCCTTAGAATTCTTCCCTACCTTATTCCTGTGCTGAGATACAGGCTGCTCCAACCTGCTGTAAAATGCTTGATTTCGAGAGTGAGCGAAACTAATGAAAACATTGTTGGGGTAAAACCTAAAGGGAAAGACCTAGCACCAAATCCAATTTGCCATCTGATCTAACTTCTGGAGGCAGTCAAAATGAGCCTTAGAATTCTTCCCTACCTTATTCCTGTGCTGAGATACAGGCTGCTCCAACCTGCTGTAAAATGCTTGATTTCGAGAGTGAGCGAAACTAATGAAAACATTGTTGGGGTAAAACCTAAAGGGAAAGACCTAGCACCAAATCCAATTTGCCATCTGATCTAACTTCTGGAGGCAGTCGAAATGAGCATTTGAATTCTTACCTACCTTATTCCTGTGCTGAGATACAGGCTGCTCCAACCTGCTGTAAAATGCTTGATTTCGAGAGTGAGCGAAACTAATGAAAACATTGTTGGGGTAAAACCTAAAGGGAAAGACCTAGCACCAAATCCAATTTGCCATCTGATCTAACTTCTGGAGGCAGTCAAAATGAGCCTTCGAATTCTTCCCTACCTTATTCCTGTGCTGAGATACAGGCTGCTCCAACCTGCTGTAAAATGCTTGATTTCGAGAGTGAGCGAAACTAATGAAAACATTGTTGGGGTAAAACCTAAAGGGAAAGACCTAGCACCAAATCCAATTTGCCATCTGATCTAACTTCTGGAGGCAGTCAAAATGAGCCTTAGAATTCTTCCCTACCTTATTCCTGTGCTGAGATACAGGCTGCTCCAACCTGCTGTAAAATGCTTGATTTCGAGAGTGAGCGAAACTAATGAAAACATTGTTGGGGTAAAACCTAAAGGGAAAGACCTAGCACCAAATCCAATTTGCCATCTGATCTAACTTCTGGAGGCAGTCGAAATGAGCCTTAGAATTCTTCCCTACCTTATTCCTGTGCTGAGATACAGGCTGCTCCAACCTGCTGTAAAATGCTTGATTTCGAGAGTGAGCGAAACTAATGAAAACATTGTTGGGGTAAAACCTAAAGGGAAAGACCTAGCACCAAATCCAATTTGCCATCTGATCTAACTTCTGGAGGCAGTCAAAATGAGCCTTAGAATTCTTCCCTACCTTATTCCTGTGCTGAGATACAGGCTGCTCCAACCTGCTGTAAAATGCTTGATTTCGAGAGTGAGCGAAACTAATGAAAACATTGTTGGGGTAAAACCTAAAGGGAAAGACCTAGCACCAAATCCAATTTGCCATCTGATCTAACTTCTGGAGGCAGTCAAAATGATCCTTAGAATTCTTCCCTACCTTATTCCTGTGCTGAGATACAGGCTGCTCCAACCTGCTGTAAAATGCTTGATTTCGAGAGTGAGCGAAACTAATGAAAACATTGTTGGGGTAAAACCTAAAGGGAAAGACCTAGCACCAAATCCAATTTGCCATCTGATCTAACTTCTGGAGGCAGTCAAAATGAGCCTTAGAATTCTTCCCTACCTTATTCCTGTGCTGAGATACAGGCTGCTCCAACCTGCTGTAAAATGCTTGATTTCGAGAAGTGAGCGAAACTAATGAAAACATTGTTGGGGTAAAACCTAAAGGGAAAGACCTAGCACCAAATCCAATTTGCCATCTGATCTAACTTCTGGAGGCAGTCAAAATGAGCCTTTGAATTCTTCCCTACCTTATTCCTGTGCTGAGATACAGGCTGCTCCAACCTGCTGTAAAATGCTTGATTTCGAGAGTGAGCGAAACTAATGAAAACATTGTTGGGGTAAAACCTAAAGGGAAAGACCTAGCACCAAATCCAATTTGCCATCTGATCTAACTTCTGGAGGCAGTCAAAATGATCCTTAGAATTCTTCCCTACCTTATTCCTGTGCTGAGATACAGGCTGCTCCAACCTGCTGTAAAATGCTTGATTTCGAGAGTGAGCGAAACTAATGAAAACATTGTTGGGGGTAAAACCTAAAGGGAAAGACCTAGCACCAAATCCAATTTGCCATCTGATCTAACTTCTGGAGGCAGTCAAAATGAGCCTTAGAATTCTTCCCTACCTTATTCCTGTGCTGAGATACAGGCTGCTCCAACCTGCTGTAAAATGCTTGATTTCGAGAGTGAGCGAAACTAATGAAAACATTGTTGGGGTAAAACCTAAAGGGAAAGACCTAGCACCAAATCCAATTTGCCATCTGATCTAACTTCTGGAGGCAGTCAAAATGAGCCTTAGAATTCTTCCCTACCTTATTCCTGTGCTGAGATACAGGCTGCTCCAACCTGCTGTAAAATGCTTGATTTCGAGAGTGAGCGAAACTAATGAAAACATTGTTGGGGTAAAACCTAAAGGGAAAGACCTAGCACCAAATCCAATTTGCCATCTGATCTAACTTCTGGAGGCAGTCGAAATGAGCCTTAGAATTCTTCCCTACCTTATTCCTGTGCTGAGATACAGGCTGCTCCAACCTGCTGTAAAATGCTTGATTTCGAGAGTGAGCGAAACTAATGAAAACATTGTTGGGGTAAAACCTAAAGGGAAAGACCTAGCACCAAATCCAATTTGCCATCTGATCTAACTTCTGGAGGCAGTCAAAATGAGCCTTAGAATTCTTCCCTACCTTATTCCTGTGCTGAGATACAGGCTGCTCCAACCTGCTGTAAAATGCTTGATTTCGAGAGTGAGCGAAACTAATGAAAACATTGTTGGGGTAAAACCTAAAGGGAAAGACCTAGCACCAAATCCAATTTGCCATCTGATCTAACTTCTGGAGGCAGTCAAAATGAGCCTTAGAATTCTTCCCTACCTTATTCCTGTGCTGAGATACAGGCTGCTCCAACCTGCTGTAAAATGCTTGATTTCGAGAGTGAGCGAAACTAATGAAAACATTGTTGGGGTAAAACCTAAAGGGAAAGACCTAGCACCAAATCCAATTTGCCATCTGATCTAACTTCTGGAGGCAGTCAAAATGAGCCTTAGAATTCTTCCCTACCTTATTCCTGTGCTGAGATACAGGCTGCTCCAACCTGCTGTAAAATGCTTGATTTCGAGAGTGAGCGAAACTAATGAAAACATTGTTGGGGTAAAACCTAAAGGGAAAGACCTAGCACCAAATCCATTTGCCATCTGATCTAACTTCTGGAGGCAGTCAATATGAGCCTTTGAATTCTTCCCTACCTTATTCCTGTGCTGAGATACAGGCTGCTCCAACCTGCTGTAAAATGCTTGATTTCGAGAGTGAGCGAAACTAATGAAAACATTGTTGGGGTAAAACCTAAAGGGAAAGACCTAGCACCAAATCCAATTTGCCATCTGATCTAACTTCTGGAGGCAGTCAAAATGATCCTTAGAATTCTTCCCTACCTTATTCCTGTGCTGAGATACAGGCTGCTCCAACCTGCTGTAAAATGCTTGATTTCGAGAGTGAGCGAAACTAATGAAAACATTGTTGGGGTAAAACCTAAAGGGAAAGACCTAGCACCAAATCCAATTTGCCATCTGATCTAACTTCTGGAGGCAGTCAAAATGAGCCTTAGAATTCTTCCCTACCTTATTCCTGTGCTGAGATACAGGCTGCTCCAACCTGCTGTAAAATGCTTGATTTCGAGAGTGAGCGAAACTAATGAAAACATTGTTGGGGTAAAACCTAAAGGGAAAGACCTAGCACCAAATCCAATTTGCCATCTGATCTAACTTCTGGAGGCAGTCAAAATGATCCTTAGAATTCTTCCCTACCTTATTCCTGTGCTGAGATACAGGCTGCTCCAACCTGCTGTAAAATGCTTGATTTCGAGAGTGAGCGAAACTAATGAAAACATTGTTGGGGTAAAACCTAAAGGGAAAGACCTAGCACCAAATCCAATTTGCCATCTGATCTAACTTCTGGAGGCAGTCAAAATGAGCCTTAGAATTCTTCCCTACCTTATTCCTGTGCTGAGATACAGGCTGCTCCAACCTGCTGTAAAATGCTTGATTTCGAGAGTGAGCGAAACTAATGAAAACATTGTTGGGGTAAAGCCTAAAGGGAAAGACCTAGCACCAAATCCAATTTGCCATCTGATCTAACTTCTGGAGGCAGTCAAAATGAGCCTTAGAATTCTTCCCTACCTTATTCCTGTGCTGAGATACAGGCTGCTCCAACCTGCTGTAAAATGCTTGATTTCGAGAGTGAGCGAAACTAATGAAAACATTGTTGGGGTAAAACCTAAAGGGAAAGACCTAGCACCAAATCCAATTTGCCATCTGATCTAACTTCTGGAGGCAGTCAAAATGAGCCTTAGAATTCTTCCCTACCTTATTCCTGTGCTGAGATACAGGCTGCTCCAACCTGCTGTAAAATGCTTGCTTTCGAGAGTGAGCGAAACTAATGAAAACATTGTTGGGGTAAAACCTAAAGGGAAAGACCTAGCACCAAATCCAATTTGCCATCTGATCTAACTTCTGGAGGCAGTCAAAATGAGCCTTAGAATTCTTCCCTACCTTATTCCTGTGCTGAGATACAGGCTGCTCCAACCTGCTGTAAAATGCTTGATTTCGAGAGTGAGCGAAACTAATGAAAACATTGTTGGGGTAAAACCTAAAGGGAAAGACCTAGCACCAAATCCAATTTGCCATCTGATCTAACTTCTGGAGGCAGTCAAAATGAGCATTTGAATTCTTCCCTACCTTATTCCTGTGCTGAGATACAGGCTGCTCCAACCTGCTGTAAAATGCTTGATTTCGAGAGTGAGCGAAACTAATGAAAACATTGTTGGGGTAAAACCTAAAGGGAAAGACCTAGCACCAAATCCAATTTGCCATCTGATCTAACTTCTGGAGGCAGTCAAAATGAGCCTTAGAATTCTTCCCTACCTTATTCCTGTGCTGAGATACAGGCTGCTCCAACCTGCTGTAAAATGCTTGCTTTCGAGAGTGAGCGAAACTAATGAAAACATTGTTGGGGTAAAACCTAAAGGGAAAGACCTAGCACCAAATCCAATTTGCCATCTGATCTAACTTCTGGAGGCAGTCAAAATGAGCCTTAGAATTCTTCCCTACCTTATTCCTGTGCTGAGATACAGGCTGCTCCAACCTGCTGTAAAATGCTTGCTTTCGAGAGTGAGCGAAACTAATGAAAACATTGTTGGGGTAAAACCTAAAGGGAAAGACCTAGCACCAAATCCAATTTGCCATCTGATCTAACTTCTGGAGGCAGTCAAAATGAGCCTTAGAATTCTTCCCTACCTTATTCCTGTGCTGAGATACAGGCTGCTCCAACCTGCTGTAAAATGCTTGCTTTCGAGAGTGAGCGAAACTAATGAAAACATTGTTGGGGTAAAACCTAAAGGGAAAGACCTAGCACCAAATCCAATTTGCCATCTGATCTAACTTCTGGAGGCAGTCAAAATGAGCCTTAGAATTCTTCCCTACGTTATTCCTGTGCTGAGATACAGGCTGCTCCAACCTGCTGTAAAATGCTTGATTTCGAGAGTGAGCGAAACTAATGAAAACATTGTTGGGGTAAAACCTAAAGGGAAAGACCTAGCACCAAATCCAATTTGCCATCTGATCTAACTTCTGGAGGCAGTCAAAATGAGCATTTGAATTCTTCCCTACCTTATTCCTGTGCTGAGATACAGGCTGCTCCAACCTGCTGTAAAATGCTTGATTTCGAGAGTGAGCGAAACTAATGAAAACATTGTTGGGGTAAAACCTAAAGGGAAAGACCTAGCACCAAATCCAATTTGCCATCTGATCTAACTTCTGGAGGCAGTCAAAATGAGCCTTAGAATTCTTCCCTACCTTATTCCTGTGCTGAGATACAGGCTGCTCCAACCTGCTGTAAAATGCTTGTATTCGAGAGTGAGCGAAACTAATGAAAACATTGTTGGGGTAAAACCTAAAGGGAAAGACCTAGCACCAAATCCAATTTGCCATCTGATCTAACTTCTGGAGGCAGTCAAAATGAGCCTTAGAATTCTTCCCTACCTTATTCCTGTGCTGAGATACAGGCTGCTCCAACCTGCTGTAAAATGCTTGATTTCGAGAGTGAGCGAAACTAATGAAAACATTGTTGGGGTAAAACCTAAAGGGAAAGACCTAGCACCAAATCCAATTTGCCATCTGATCTAACTTCTGGAGGCAGTCAAAATGAGCATTTGAATTCTTCCCTACCTTATTCCTGTGCTGAGATACAGGCTGCTCCAACCTGCTGTAAAATGCTTGATTTCGAGAGTGAGCGAAACTAATGAAAACATTGTTGGGGTAAAACCTAAAGGGAAAGACCTAGCACCAAATCCAATTTGCCATCTGATCTAACTTCTGGAGGCAGTCAAAATGAGCCTTAGAATTCTTCCCTACCTTATTCCTGTGCTGAGATACAGGCTGCTCCAACCTGCTGTAAAATGCTTGATTTCGAGAGTGAGCGAAACTAATGAAAACATTGTTGGGGTAAAACCTAAAGGGAAAGACCTAGCACCAAATCCAATTTGCCATCTGATCTAACTTCTGGAGGCAGTCAAAATGATCCTTAGAATTCTTCCCTACCTTATTCCTGTGCTGAGATACAGGCTGCTCCAACCTGCTGTAAAATGCTTGATTTCGAGAGTGAGCGAAACTAATGAAAACATTGTTGGGGTAAAACCTAAAGGGAAAGACCTAGCACCAAATCCAATTTGCCATCTGATCTAACTTCTGGAGGCAGTCAAAATGAGCCTTAGAATTCTTCCCTACCTTATTCCTGTGCTGAGATACAGGCTGCTCCAACCTGCTGTAAAATGCTTGATTTCGAGAGTGAGCGAAACTAATGAAAACATTGTTGGGGTAAAACCTAAAGGGAAAGACCTAGCACCAAATCCAATTTGCCATCTGATCTAACTTCTGGAGGCAGTCAAAATGAGCCTTAGAATTCTTCCCTACCTTATTCCTGTGCTGAGATACAGGCTGCTCCAACCTGCTGTAAAATGCTTGATTTCGAGAGTGAGCGAAACTAATGAAAACATTGTTGGGGTAAAACCTAAAGGGAAAGACCTAGCACCAAATCCAATTTGCCATCTGATCTAACTTCTGGAGGCAGTCAAAATGAGCCTTAGAATTCTTCCCTACCTTATTCCTGTGCTGAGATACAGGCTGCTCCAACCTGCTGTAAAATGCTTGATTTCGAGAGTGAGCGAAACTAATGAAAACATTGTTGGGGTAAAACCTAAAGGGAAAGACCTAGCACCAAATCCAATTTGCCATCTGATCTAACTTCTGGAGGCAGTCAAAATGAGCCTTAGAATTCTTCCCTACCTTATTCCTGTGCTGAGATACAGGCTGCTCCAACCTGCTGTAAAATGCTTGATTTCGAGAGTGAGCGAAACTAATGAAAACATTGTTGGGGTAAAACCTAAAGGGAAAGACCTAGCACCAAATCCAATTTGCCATCTGATCTAACTTCTGGAGGCAGTCAAAATGAGCCTTAGAATTCTTCCCTACCTTATTCCTGTGCTGAGATACAGGCTGCTCCAACCTGCTGTAAAATGCTTGATTTCGAGAGTGAGCGAAACTAATGAAAACATTGTTGGGGGTAAAACCTAAAGGGAAAGACCTAGCACCAAATCCAATTTGCCATCTGATCTAACTTCTGGAGGCAGTCGAAATGAGCCTTAGAATTCTTCCCTACCTTATTCCTGTGCTGAGATACAGGCTGCTCCAACCTGCTGTAAAATGCTTGATTTCGAGAGTGAGCGAAACTAATGAAAACATTGTTGGGGTAAAACCTAAAGGGAAAGACCTAGCACCAAATCCAATTTGCCATCTGATCTAACTTCTGGAGGCAGTCAAAATGAGCCTTAGAATTCTTCCCTACCTTATTCCTGTGCTGAGATACAGGCTGCTCCAACCTGCTGTAAAATGCTTGATTTCGAGAGTGAGCGAAACTAATGAAAACATTGTTGGGGTAAAACCTAAAGGGAAAGACCTAGCACCAAATCCAATTTGCCATCTGATCTAACTTCTGGAGGCAGTCAAAATGAGCCTTAGAATTCTTCCCTACCTTATTCCTGTGCTGAGATACAGGCTGCTCCAACCTGCTGTAAAATGCTTGATTTCGAGAGTGAGCGAAACTAATGAAAACATTGTTGGGGTAAAACCTAAAGGGAAAGACCTAGCACCAAATCCAATTTGCCATCTGATCTAACTTCTGGAGGCAGTCAAAATGAGCCTTAGAATTCTTCCCTACCTTATTCCTGTGCTGAGATACAGGCTGCTCCAACCTGCTGTAAAATGCTTGATTTCGAGAGTGAGCGAAACTAATGAAAACATTGTTGGGGTAAAACCTAAAGGGAAAGACCTAGCACCAAATCCAATTTGCCATCTGATCTAACTTCTGGAGGCAGTCAATATGAGCCTTTGAATTCTTCCCTACCTTATTCCTGTGCTGAGATACAGGCTGCTCCAACCTGCTGTAAAATGCTTGATTTCGAGAGTGAGCGAAACTAATGAAAACATTGTTGGGGTAAAACCTAAAGGGAAAGACCTAGCACCAAATCCAATTTGCCATCTGATCTAACTTCTGGAGGCAGTCAAAATGATCCTTAGAATTCTTCCCTACCTTATTCCTGTGCTGAGATACAGGCTGCTCCAACCTGCTGTAAAATGCTTGATTTCGAGAGTGAGCGAAACTAATGAAAACATTGTTGGGGTAAAACCTAAAGGGAAAGACCTAGCACCAAATCCAATTTGCCATCTGATCTAACTTCTGGAGGCAGTCAAAATGAGCCTTAGAATTCTTCCCTACCTTATTCCTGTGCTGAGATACAGGCTGCTCCAACCTGCTGTAAAATGCTTGATTTCGAGAGTGAGCGAAACTAATGAAAACATTGTTGGGGTAAAACCTAAAGGGAAAGACCTAGCACCAAATCCAATTTGCCATCTGATCTAACTTCTGGAGGCAGTCAAAATGATCCTTAGAATTCTTCCCTACCTTATTCCTGTGCTGAGATACAGGCTGCTCCAACCTGCTGTAAAATGCTTGATTTCGAGAGTGAGCGAAACTAATGAAAACATTGTTGGGGTAAAACCTAAAGGGAAAGACCTAGCACCAAATCCAATTTGCCATCTGATCTAACTTCTGGAGGCAGTCAAAATGAGCCTTAGAATTCTTCCCTACCTTATTCCTGTGCTGAGATACAGGCTGCTCCAACCTGCTGTAAAATGCTTGATTTCGAGAGTGAGCGAAACTAATGAAAACATTGTTGGGGTAAAGCCTAAAGGGAAAGACCTAGCACCAAATCCAATTTGCCATCTGATCTAACTTCTGGAGGCAGTCAAAATGAGCCTTAGAATTCTTCCCTACCTTATTCCTGTGCTGAGATACAGGCTGCTCCAACCTGCTGTAAAATGCTTGATTTCGAGAGTGAGCGAAACTAATGAAAACATTGTTGGGGTAAAACCTAAAGGGAAAGACCTAGCACCAAATCCAATTTGCCATCTGATCTAACTTCTGGAGGCAGTCAAAATGAGCCTTAGAATTCTTCCCTACCTTATTCCTGTGCTGAGATACAGGCTGCTCCAACCTGCTGTAAAATGCTTGCTTTCGAGAGTGAGCGAAACTAATGAAAACATTGTTGGGGTAAAACCTAAAGGGAAAGACCTAGCACCAAATCCAATTTGCCATCTGATCTAACTTCTGGAGGCAGTCAAAATGAGCCTTAGAATTCTTCCCTACCTTATTCCTGTGCTGAGATACAGGCTGCTCCAACCTGCTGTAAAATGCTTGATTTCGAGAGTGAGCGAAACTAATGAAAACATTGTTGGGGTAAAACCTAAAGGGAAAGACCTAGCACCAAATCCAATTTGCCATCTGATCTAACTTCTGGAGGCAGTCAAAATGAGCATTTGAATTCTTCCCTACCTTATTCCTGTGCTGAGATACAGGCTGCTCCAACCTGCTGTAAAATGCTTGATTTCGAGAGTGAGCGAAACTAATGAAAACATTGTTGGGGTAAAACCTAAAGGGAAAGACCTAGCACCAAATCCAATTTGCCATCTGATCTAACTTCTGGAGGCAGTCAAAATGAGCCTTAGAATTCTTCCCTACCTTATTCCTGTGCTGAGATACAGGCTGCTCCAACCTGCTGTAAAATGCTTGCTTTCGAGAGTGAGCGAAACTAATGAAAACATTGTTGGGGTAAAACCTAAAGGGAAAGACCTAGCACCAAATCCAATTTGCCATCTGATCTAACTTCTGGAGGCAGTCAAAATGAGCCTTAGAATTCTTCCCTACCTTATTCCTGTGCTGAGATACAGGCTGCTCCAACCTGCTGTAAAATGCTTGCTTTCGAGAGTGAGCGAAACTAATGAAAACATTGTTGGGGTAAAACCTAAAGGGAAAGACCTAGCACCAAATCCAATTTGCCATCTGATCTAACTTCTGGAGGCAGTCAAAATGAGCCTTAGAATTCTTCCCTACCTTATTCCTGTGCTGAGATACAGGCTGCTCCAACCTGCTGTAAAATGCTTGCTTTCGAGAGTGAGCGAAACTAATGAAAACATTGTTGGGGTAAAACCTAAAGGGAAAGACCTAGCACCAAATCCAATTTGCCATCTGATCTAACTTCTGGAGGCAGTCAAAATGAGCCTTAGAATTCTTCCCTACGTTATTCCTGTGCTGAGATACAGGCTGCTCCAACCTGCTGTAAAATGCTTGATTTCGAGAGTGAGCGAAACTAATGAAAACATTGTTGGGGTAAAACCTAAAGGGAAAGACCTAGCACCAAATCCAATTTGCCATCTGATCTAACTTCTGGAGGCAGTCAAAATGAGCCTTAGAATTCTTCCCTACCTTATTCCTGTGCTGAGATACAGGCTGCTCCAACCTGCTGTAAAATGCTTGATTTCGAGAGTGAGCGAAACTAATGAAAACATTGTTGGGGTAAAACCTAAAGGGAAAGACCTAGCACCAAATCCAATTTGCCATCTGATCTAACTTCTGGAGGCAGTCAAAATGAGCATTTGAATTCTTCCCTACCTTATTCCTGTGCTGAGATACAGGCTGCTCCAACCTGCTGTAAAATGCTTGATTTCGAGAGTGAGCGAAACTAATGAAAACATTGTTGGGGTAAAACCTAAAGGGAAAGACCTAGCACCAAATCCAATTTGCCATCTGATCTAACTTCTGGAGGCAGTCAAAATGAGCCTTAGAATTCTTCCCTACCTTATTCCTGTGCTGAGATACAGGCTGCTCCAACCTGCTGTAAAATGCTTGATTTCGAGAGTGAGCGAAACTAATGAAAACATTGTTGGGGTAAAACCTAAAGGGAAAGACCTAGCACCAAATCCAATTTGCCATCTGATCTAACTTCTGGAGGCAGTCAAAATGATCCTTAGAATTCTTCCCTACCTTATTCCTGTGCTGAGATACAGGCTGCTCCAACCTGCTGTAAAATGCTTGATTTCGAGAGTGAGCGAAACTAATGAAAACATTGTTGGGGTAAAACCTAAAGGGAAAGACCTAGCACCAAATCCAATTTGCCATCTGATCTAACTTCTGGAGGCAGTCAAAATGAGCCTTAGAATTCTTCCCTACCTTATTCCTGTGCTGAGATACAGGCTGCTCCAACCTGCTGTAAAATGCTTGATTTCGAGAGTGAGCGAAACTAATGAAAACATTGTTGGGGTAAAACCTAAAGGGAAAGACCTAGCACCAAATCCAATTTGCCATCTGATCTAACTTCTGGAGGCAGTCAAAATGAGCCTTAGAATTCTTCCCTACCTTATTCCTGTGCTGAGATACAGGCTGCTCCAACCTGCTGTAAAATGCTTGATTTCGAGAGTGAGCGAAACTAATGAAAACATTGTTGGGGTAAAACCTAAAGGGAAAGACCTAGCACCAAATCCAATTTGCCATCTGATCTAACTTCTGGAGGCAGTCAAAATGAGCCTTCGAATTCTTCCCTACCTTATTCCTGTGCTGAGATACAGGCTGCTCCAACCTGCTGTAAAATGCTTGATTTCGAGAGTGAGCGAAACTAATGAAAACATTGTTGGGGTAAAACCTAAAGGGAAAGACCTAGCACCAAATCCAATTTGCCATCTGATCTAACTTCTGGAGGCAGTCAAAATGAGCCTTAGAATTCTTCCCTACCTTATTCCTGTGCTGAGATACAGGCTGCTCCAACCTGCTGTAAAATGCTTGATTTCGAGAGTGAGCGAAACTAATGAAAACATTGTTGGGGTAAAACCTAAAGGGAAAGACCTAGCACCAAATCCAATTTGCCATCTGATCTAACTTCTGGAGGCAGTCAAAATGAGCCTTAGAATTCTTCCCTACCTTATTCCTGTGCTGAGATACAGGCTGCTCCAACCTGCTGTAAAATGCTTGATTTCGAGAGTGAGCGAAACTAATGAAAACATTGTTGGGGTAAAACCTAAAGGGAAAGACCTAGCACCAAATCCAATTTGCCATCTGATCTAACTTCTGGAGGCAGTCAAAATGATCCTTAGAATTCTTCCCTACCTTATTCCTGTGCTGAGATACAGGCTGCTCCAACCTGCTGTAAAATGCTTGATTTCGAGAGTGAGCGAAACTAATGAAAACATTGTTGGGGTAAAACCTAAAGGGAAAGACCTAGCACCAAATCCAATTTGCCATCTGATCTAACTTCTGGAGGCAGTCAAAATGATCCTTAGAATTCTTCCCTACCTTATTCCTGTGCTGAGATACAGGCTGCTCCAACCTGCTGTAAAATGCTTGATTTCGAGAGTGAGCGAAACTAATGAAAACATTGTTGGGGTAAAACCTAAAGGGAAAGACCTAGCACCAAATCCAATTTGCCATCTGATCTAACTTCTGGAGGCAGTCAAAATGAGCCTTAGAATTCTTCCCTACCTTATTCCTGCGCTGAGATACAGGCTGCTCCAACCTGCTGTAAAATGCTTGATTTCGAGAGTGAGCGAAACTAATGAAAACATTGTTGGGGTAAAACCTAAAGGGAAAGACCTAGCACCAAATCCAATTTGCCATCTGATCTAACTTCTGGAGGCAGTCAAAATGAGCCTTAGAATTCTTCCCTACCTTATTCCTGTGCTGAGATACAGGCTGCTCCAACCTGCTGTAAAATGCTTGATTTCGAGAGTGAGCGAAACTAATGAAAACATTGTTGGGGTAAAACCTAAAGGGAAAGACCTAGCACCAAATCCAATTTGCCATCTGATCTAACTTCTGGAGGCAGTCAAAATGAGCCTTAGAATTCTTCCCTACCTTATTCCTGTGCTGAGATACAGGCTGCTCCAACCTGCTGTAAAATGCTTGATTTCGAGAGTGAGCGAAACTAATGAAAACATTGTTGGGGTAAAACCTAAAGGGAAAGACCTAGCACCAAATCCAATTTGCCATCTGATCTAACTTCTGGAGGCAGTCAAAATGAGCCTTAGAATTCTTCCCTACCTTATTCCTGTGCTGAGATACAGGCTGCTCCAACCTGCTGTAAAATGCTTGATTTCGAGAGTGAGCGAAACTAATGAAAACATTGTTGGGGTAAAACCTAAAGGGAAAGACCTAGCACCAAATCCAATTTGCCATCTGATCTAACTTCTGGAGGCAGTCAAAATGAGCCTTCGAATTCTTCCCTACCTTATTCCTGTGCTGAGATACAGGCTGCTCCAACCTGCTGTAAAATGCTTGATTTCGAGAGTGAGCGAAACTAATGAAAACATTGTTGGGGTAAAACCTAAAGGGAAAGACCTAGCACCAAATCCAATTTGCCATCTGATCTAACTTCTGGAGGCAGTCAAAATGATCCTTAGAATTCTTCCCTACCTTATTCCTGTGCTGAGATACAGGCTGCTCCAACCTGCTGTAAAATGCTTGATTTCGAGAGTGAGCGAAACTAATGAAAATATTGTTGGGGTAAAACCTAAAGGGAAAGACCTAGCACCAAATCCAATTTGCCATCTGATCTAACTTCTGGAGGCAGTCAAAATGATCCTTAGAATTCTTCCCTACCTTATTCCTGTGCTGAGATACAGGCTGCTCCAACCTGCTGTAAAATGCTTGATTTCGAGAGTGAGCGAAACTAATGAAAACATTGTTGGGGTAAAACCTAAAGGGAAAGACCTAGCACCAAATCCAATTTGCCATCTGATCTAACTTCTGGAGGCAGTCAAAATGATCCTTAGAATTCTTCCCTACCTTATTCCTGTGCTGAGATACAGGCTGCTCCAACCTGCTGTAAAATGCTTGATTTCGAGAGTGAGCGAAACTAATGAAAACATTGTTGGGGTAAAACCTAAAGGGAAAGACCTAGCACCAAATCCAATTTGCCATCTGATCTAACTTCTGGAGGCAGTCAAAATGAGCCTTAGAATTCTTCCCTACCTTATTCCTGTGCTGAGATACAGGCTGCTCCAACCTGCTGTAAAATGCTTGATTTCGAGAGTGAGCGAAACTAATGAAAACATTGTTGGGGTAAAACCTAAAGGGAAAGACCTAGCACCAAATCCAATTTGCCATCTGATCTAACTTCTGGAGGCAGTCAAAATGAGCCTTAGAATTCTTCCCTACCTTATTCCTGTGCTGAGATACAGGCTGCTCCAACCTGCTGTAAAATGCTTGATTTCGAGAGTGAGCGAAACTAATGAAAACATTGTTGGGGTAAAACCTAAAGGGAAAGACCTAGCACCAAATCCAATTTGCCATCTGATCTAACTTCTGGAGGCAGTCAAAATGAGCCTTAGAATTCTTCCCTACCTTATTCCTGTGCTGAGATACAGGCTGCTCCAACCTGCTGTAAAATGCTTGATTTCGAGAGTGAGCGAAACGAATGAAAACATTGTTGGGGTAAAACCTAAAGGGAAAGACCTAGCACCAAACCCAATTTGCCATCTGATCTAACTTCTGGAGGCAGTCAAAATGAGCCTTCGAATTCTTCCCTACCTTATTCCTGTGCTGAGATACAGGCTGCTCCAACCTGCTGTAAAATGCTTGATTTCGAGAGTGAGCGAAACTAATGAAAACATTGTTGGGGTAAAACCTAAAGGGAAAAACCTAGCACCAAATCCAATTTGCCATCTGATCTAACTTCTGGAGGCAGTCAAAATGAGCCTTAGAATTCTTCCCTACCTTATTCCTGTGCTGAGATACAGGCTGCTCCAACCTGCTGTAAAATGCTTGATTTCGAGAGTGAGCGAAACTAATGAAAATATTGTTGGGGTAAAACCTAAAGGGAAAGACCTAGCACCAAATCCAATTTGCCATCTGATCTAACTTCTGGAGGCAGTCAAAATGATCCTTAGAATTCTTCCCTACCTTATTCCTGTGCTGAGATACAGGCTGCTCCAACCTGCTGTAAAATGCTTGATTTCGAGAGTGAGCGAAACTAATGAAAACATTGTTGGGGTAAAACCTAAAGGGAAAGACCTAGCACCAAATCCAATTTGCCATCTGATCTAACTTCTGGAGGCAGTCAAAATGAGCCTTAGAATTCTTCCCTACCTTATTCCTGTGCTGAGATACAGGCTGCTCCAACCTGCTGTAAAATGCTTGATTTCGAGAGTGAGCGAAACTAATGAAAACATTGTTGGGGTAAAACCTAAAGGGAAAGACCTAGCACCAAATCCAATTTGCCATCTGATCTAACTTCTGGAGGCAGTCAAAATGAGCCTTAGAATTCTTCCCTACCTTATTCCTGTGCTGAGATACAGGCTGCTCCAACCTGCTGTAAAATGCTTGATTTCGAGAGTGAGCGAAACTAATGAAAACATTGTTGGGGTAAAACCTAAAGGGAAAGACCTAGCACCAAATCCAATTTGCCATCTGATCTAACTTCTGGAGGCAGTCAAAATGAGCCTTAGAATTCTTCCCTACCTTATTCCTGTGCTGAGATACAGGCTGCTCCAACCTGCTGTAAAATGCTTGATTTCGAGAGTGAGCGAAACTAATGAAAACATTGTTGGGGTAAAACCTAAAGGGAAAGACCTAGCACCAAATCCAATTTGCCATCTGATCTAACTTCTGGAGGCAGTCAAAATGATCCTTAGAATTCTTCCCTACCTTATTCCTGTGCTGAGATACAGGCTGCTCCAACCTGCTGTAAAATGCTTGATTTCGAGAGTGAGCGAAACTAATGAAAACATTGTTGGGGTAAAACCTAAAGGGAAAGACCTAGCACCAAATCCAATTTGCCATCTGATCTAACTTCTGGAGGCAGTCAAAATGATCCTTAGAATTCTTCCCTACCTTATTCCTGTGCTGAGATACAGGCTGCTCCAACCTGCTGTAAAATGCTTGATTTCGAGAGTGAGCGAAACTAATGAAAACATTGTTGGGGTAAAACCTAAAGGGAAAGACCTAGCACCAAATCCAATTTGCCATCTGGTCTAACTTCTGGAGGCAGTCAAAATGAGCCTTAGAATTCTTCCCTACCTTATTCCTGTGCTGAGATACAGGCTGCTCCAACCTGCTGTAAAATGCTTGATTTCGAGAGTGAGCGAAACTAATGAAAACATTGTTGGGGTAAAACCTAAAGGGAAAGACCTAGCACCAAATCCAATTTGCCATCTGATCTAACTTCTGGAGGCAGTCAAAATGATCCTTCGAATTCTTCCCTACCTTATTCCTGTGCTGAGATACAGGCTGCTCCAACCTGCTGTAAAATGCTTGATTTCGAGAGTGAGCGAAACTAATGAAAACATTGTTGGGGTAAAACCTAAAGGGAAAGACCTAGCACCAAATCCAATTTGCCATCTGATCTAACTTCTGGAGGCAGTCAAAATGAGCCTTAGAATTCTTCCCTACCTTATTCCTGTGCTGAGATACAGGCTGCTCCAACCTGCTGTAAAATGCTTGATTTCGAGAGTGAGCGAAACTAATGAAAACATTGTTGGGGTAAAACCTAAAGGGAAAGACCTAGCACCAAATCCAATTTGCCATCTGATCTAACTTCTGGAGGCAGTCAAAATGAGCCTTAGAATTCTTCCCTACCTTATTCCTGTGCTGAGATACAGGCTGCTCCAACCTGCTGTAAAATGCTTGATTTCGAGAGTGAGCGAAACTAATGAAAACATTGTTGGGGTAAAACCTAAAGGGAAAGACCTAGCACCAAATCCAATTTGCCATCTGATCTAACTTCTGGAGGCAGTCAAAATGAGCCTTAGAATTCTTCCCTACCTTATTCCTGTGCTGAGATACAGGCTGCTCCAACCTGCTGTAAAATGCTTGATTTCGAGAGTGAGCGAAACTAATGAAAACATTGTTGGGGTAAAACCTAAAGGGAAAGACCTAGCACCAAATCCAATTTGCCATCTGATCTAACTTCTGGAGGCAGTCAAAATGAGCCTTAGAATTCTTCCCTACCTTATTCCTGTGCTGAGATACAGGCTGCTCCAACCTGCTGTAAAATGCTTGATTTCGAGAGTGAGCGAAACTAATGAAAACATTGTTGGGGTAAAACCTAAAGGGAAAGACCTAGCACCAAATCCAATTTGCCATCTGATCTAACTTCTGGAGGCAGTCAAAATGAGCCTTAGAATTCTTCCCTACCTTATTCCTGTGCTGAGATACAGGCTGCTCCAACCTGCTGTAAAATGCTTGATTTCGAGAGTGAGCGAAACTAATGAAAACATTGTTGGGGTAAAACCTAAAGGGAAAGACCTAGCACCAGATCCAATTTGCCATCTGATCTAACTTCTGGAGGCAGTCAAAATGATCCTTAGAATTCTTCCCTACCTTATTCCTGTGCTGAGATACAGGCTGCTCCAACCTGCTGTAAAATGCTTGATTTCGAGAGTGAGCGAAACTAATGAAAACATTGTTGGGGTAAAACCTAAAGGGAAAGACCTAGCACCAAATCCAATTTGCCATCTGATCTAACTTCTGGAGGCAGTCAAAATGAGCCTTCGAATTCTTCCCTACCTTATTCCTGTGCTGAGATACAGGCTGCTCCAACCTGCTGTAAAATGCTTGATTTCGAGAGTGAGCGAAACTAATGAAAACATTGTTGGGGTAAAACCTAAAGGGAAAGACCTAGCACCAAATCCAATTTGCCATCTGATCTAACTTCTGGAGGCAGTCAAAATGAGCATTTGAATTCTTCCCTACCTTATTCCTGTGCTGAGATACAGGCTGCTCCAACCTGCTGTAAAATGCTTGATTTCGAGAGTGAGCGAAACTAATGAAAACATTGTTGGGGTAAAACCTAAAGGGAAAGACCTAGCACCAAATCCAATTTGCCATCTGATCTAACTTCTGGAGGCAGTCAAAATGAGCCTTAGAATTCTTCCCTACCTTATTCCTGTGCTGAGATACAGGCTGCTCCAACCTGCTGTAAAATGCTTGATTTCGAGAGTGAGCGAAACTAATGAAAACATTGTTGGGGTAAAACCTAAAGGGAAAGACCTAGCACCAAATCCAATTTGCCATCTGATCTAACTTCTGGAGGCAGTCAAAATGATCCTTAGAATTCTTCCCTACCTTATTCCTGTGCTGAGATACAGGCTGCTCCAACCTGCTGTAAAATGCTTGATTTCGAGAGTGAGCGAAACTAATGAAAACATTGTTGGGGTAAAACCTAAAGGGAAAGACCTAGCACCAAATCCAATTTGCCATCTGATCTAACTTCTGGAGGCAGTCAAAATGATCCTTAGAATTCTTCCCTACCTTATTCCTGTGCTGAGATACAGGCTGCTCCAACCTGCTGTAAAATGCTTGATTTCGAGAGTGAGCGAAACTAATGAAAACATTGTTGGGGTAAAACCTAAAGGGAAAGACCTAGCACCAAATCCAATTTGCCATCTGATCTAACTTCTGGAGGCAGTCAAAATGAGCCTTAGAATTCTTCCCTACCTTATTCCTGTGCTGAGATACAGGCTGCTCCAACCTGCTGTAAAATGCTTGATTTCGAGAGTGAGCGAAACTAATGAAAACATTGTTGGGGTAAAACCTAAAGGGAAAGACCTAGCACCAAATCCAATTTGCCATCTGATCTAACTTCTGGAGGCAGTCAAAATGAGCCTTCGAATTCTTCCCTACCTTATTCCTGTGCTGAGATACAGGCTGCTCCAACCTGCTGTAAAATGCTTGATTTCGAGAGTGAGCGAAACTAATGAAAACATTGTTGGGGTAAAACCTAAAGGGAAAGACCTAGCACCAAATCCAATTTGCCATCTGATCTAACTTCTGGAGGCAGTCAAAATGAGCCTTAGAATTCTTCCCTACCTTATTCCTGTGCTGAGATACAGGCTGCTCCAACCTGCTGTAAAATGCTTGATTTCGAGAGTGAGCGAAACTAATGAAAACATTGTTGGGGTAAAACCTAAAGGGAAAGACCTAGCACCAAATCCAATTTGCCATCTGATCTAACTTCTGGAGGCAGTCAAAATGAGCCTTAGAATTCTTCCCTACCTTATTCCTGTGCTGAGATACAGGCTGCTCCAACCTGCTGTAAAATGCTTGATTTCGAGAGTGAGCGAAACTAATGAAAACATTGTTGGGGTAAAACCTAAAGGGAAAGACCTAGCACCAAATCCAATTTGCCATCTGATCTAACTTCTGGAGGCAGTCAAAATGATCCTTAGAATTCTTCCCTACCTTATTCCTGTGCTGAGATACAGGCTGCTCCAACCTGCTGTAAAATGCTTGATTTCGAGAGTGAGCGAAACTAATGAAAACATTGTTGGGGTAAAACCTAAAGGGAAAGACCTAGCACCAAATCCAATTTGCCATCTGATCTAACTTCTGGAGGCAGTCAAAATGATCCTTAGAATTCTTCCCTACCTTATTCCTGTGCTGAGATACAGGCTGCTCCAACCTGCTGTAAAATGCTTGATTTCGAGAGTGAGCGAAACTAATGAAAACATTGTTGGGGTAAAACCTAAAGGGAAAGACCTAGCACCAAATCCAATTTGCCATCTGATCTAACTTCTGGAGGCAGTCAAAATGAGCCTTAGAATTCTTCCCTACCTTATTCCTGCGCTGAGATACAGGCTGCTCCAACCTGCTGTAAAATGCTTGATTTCGAGAGTGAGCGAAACTAATGAAAACATTGTTGGGGTAAAACCTAAAGGGAAAGACCTAGCACCAAATCCAATTTGCCATCTGATCTAACTTCTGGAGGCAGTCAAAATGAGCCTTAGAATTCTTCCCTACCTTATTCCTGTGCTGAGATACAGGCTGCTCCAACCTGCTGTAAAATGCTTGATTTCGAGAGTGAGCGAAACTAATGAAAACATTGTTGGGGTAAAACCTAAAGGGAAAGACCTAGCACCAAATCCAATTTGCCATCTGATCTAACTTCTGGAGGCAGTCAAAATGAGCCTTAGAATTCTTCCCTACCTTATTCCTGTGCTGAGATACAGGCTGCTCCAACCTGCTGTAAAATGCTTGATTTCGAGAGTGAGCGAAACTAATGAAAACATTGTTGGGGTAAAACCTAAAGGGAAAGACCTAGCACCAAATCCAATTTGCCATCTGATCTAACTTCTGGAGGCAGTCAAAATGAGCCTTAGAATTCTTCCCTACCTTATTCCTGTGCTGAGATACAGGCTGCTCCAACCTGCTGTAAAATGCTTGATTTCGAGAGTGAGCGAAACTAATGAAAACATTGTTGGGGTAAAACCTAAAGGGAAAGACCTAGCACCAAATCCAATTTGCCATCTGATCTAACTTCTGGAGGCAGTCAAAATGAGCCTTCGAATTCTTCCCTACCTTATTCCTGTGCTGAGATACAGGCTGCTCCAACCTGCTGTAAAATGCTTGATTTCGAGAGTGAGCGAAACTAATGAAAACATTGTTGGGGTAAAACCTAAAGGGAAAGACCTAGCACCAAATCCAATTTGCCATCTGATCTAACTTCTGGAGGCAGTCAAAATGATCCTTAGAATTCTTCCCTACCTTATTCCTGTGCTGAGATACAGGCTGCTCCAACCTGCTGTAAAATGCTTGATTTCGAGAGTGAGCGAAACTAATGAAAACATTGTTGGGGTAAAACCTAAAGGGAAAGACCTAGCACCAAATCCAATTTGCCATCTGATCTAACTTCTGGAGGCAGTCAAAATGATCCTTAGAATTCTTCCCTACCTTATTCCTGTGCTGAGATACAGGCTGCTCCAACCTGCTGTAAAATGCTTGATTTCGAGAGTGAGCGAAACTAATGAAAACATTGTTGGGGTAAAACCTAAAGGGAAAGAACTAGCACCAAATCCAATTTGCCATCTGATCTAACTTCTGGAGGCAGTCAAAATGATCCTTAGAATTCTTCCCTACCTTATTCCTGTGCTGAGATACAGGCTGCTCCAACCTGCTGTAAAATGCTTGATTTCGAGAGTGAGCGAAACTAATGAAAACATTGTTGGGGTAAAACCTAAAGGGAAAGACCTAGCACCAAATCCAATTTGCCATCTGATCTAACTTCTGGAGGCAGTCAAAATGAGCCTTAGAATTCTTCCCTACCTTATTCCTGTGCTGAGATACAGGCTGCTCCAACCTGCTGTAAAATGCTTGATTTCGAGAGTGAGCGAAACTAATGAAAACATTGTTGGGGTAAAACCTAAAGGGAAAGACCTAGCACCAAATCCAATTTGCCATCTGATCTAACTTCTGGAGGCAGTCAAAATGAGCCTTAGAATTCTTCCCTACCTTATTCCTGTGCTGAGATACAGGCTGCTCCAACCTGCTGTAAAATGCTTGATTTCGAGAGTGAGCGAAACTAATGAAAACATTGTTGGGGTAAAACCTAAAGGGAAAGACCTAGCACCAAATCCAATTTGCCATCTGATCTAACTTCTGGAGGCAGTCAAAATGAGCCTTAGAATTCTTCCCTACCTTATTCCTGTGCTGAGATACAGGCTGCTCCAACCTGCTGTAAAATGCTTGATTTCGAGAGTGAGCGAAACGAATGAAAACATTGTTGGGGTAAAACCTAAAGGGAAAGACCTAGCACCAAACCCAATTTGCCATCTGATCTAACTTCTGGAGGCAGTCAAAATGAGCCTTCGAATTCTTCCCTACCTTATTCCTGTGCTGAGATACAGGCTGCTCCAACCTGCTGTAAAATGCTTGATTTCGAGAGTGAGCGAAACTAATGAAAACATTGTTGGGGTAAAACCTAAAGGGAAAAACCTAGCACCAAATCCAATTTGCCATCTGATCTAACTTCTGGAGGCAGTCAAAATGAGCCTTAGAATTCTTCCCTACCTTATTCCTGTGCTGAGATACAGGCTGCTCCAACCTGCTGTAAAATGCTTGATTTCGAGAGTGAGCGAAACTAATGAAAATATTGTTGGGGTAAAACCTAAAGGGAAAGACCTAGCACCAAATCCAATTTGCCATCTGATCTAACTTCTGGAGGCAGTCAAAATGATCCTTAGAATTCTTCCCTACCTTATTCCTGTGCTGAGATACAGGCTGCTCCAACCTGCTGTAAAATGCTTGATTTCGAGAGTGAGCGAAACTAATGAAAACATTGTTGGGGTAAAACCTAAAGGGAAAGACCTAGCACCAAATCCAATTTGCCATCTGATCTAACTTCTGGAGGCAGTCAAAATGAGCCTTAGAATTCTTCCCTACCTTATTCCTGTGCTGAGATACAGGCTGCTCCAACCTGCTGTAAAATGCTTGATTTCGAGAGTGAGCGAAACTAATGAAAACATTGTTGGGGTAAAACCTAAAGGGAAAGACCTAGCACCAAATCCAATTTGCCATCTGATCTAACTTCTGGAGGCAGTCAAAATGAGCCTTAGAATTCTTCCCTACCTTATTCCTGTGCTGAGATACAGGCTGCTCCAACCTGCTGTAAAATGCTTGATTTCGAGAGTGAGCGAAACTAATGAAAACATTGTTGGGGTAAAACCTAAAGGGAAAGACCTAGCACCAAATCCAATTTGCCATCTGATCTAACTTCTGGAGGCAGTCAAAATGAGCCTTAGAATTCTTCCCTACCTTATTCCTGTGCTGAGATACAGGCTGCTCCAACCTGCTGTAAAATGCTTGATTTCGAGAGTGAGCGAAACTAATGAAAACATTGTTGGGGTAAAACCTAAAGGGAAAGACCTAGCACCAAATCCAATTTGCCATCTGATCTAACTTCTGGAGGCAGTCAAAATGATCCTTAGAATTCTTCCCTACCTTATTCCTGTGCTGAGATACAGGCTGCTCCAACCTGCTGTAAAATGCTTGATTTCGAGAGTGAGCGAAACTAATGAAAACATTGTTGGGGTAAAACCTAAAGGGAAAGACCTAGCACCAAATCCAATTTGCCATCTGATCTAACTTCTGGAGGCAGTCAAAATGATCCTTAGAATTCTTCCCTACCTTATTCCTGTGCTGAGATACAGGCTGCTCCAACCTGCTGTAAAATGCTTGATTTCGAGAGTGAGCGAAACTAATGAAAACATTGTTAGGGTAAAACCTAAAGGGAAAGACCTAGCACCAAATCCAATTTGCCATCTGGTCTAACTTCTGGAGGCAGTCAAAATGAGCCTTAGAATTCTTCCCTACCTTATTCCTGTGCTGAGATACAGGCTGCTCCAACCTGCTGTAAAATGCTTGATTTCGAGAGTGAGCGAAACTAATGAAAACATTGTTGGGGTAAAACCTAAAGGGAAAGACCTAGCACCAAATCCAATTTGCCATCTGATCTAACTTCTGGAGGCAGTCAAAATGATCCTTCGAATTCTTCCCTACCTTATTCCTGTGCTGAGATACAGGCTGCTCCAACCTGCTGTAAAATGCTTGATTTCGAGAGTGAGCGAAACTAATGAAAACATTGTTGGGGTAAAACCTAAAGGGAAAGACCTAGCACCAAATCCAATTTGCCATCTGATCTAACTTCTGGAGGCAGTCAAAATGAGCCTTCGAATTCTTCCCTACCTTATTCCTGTGCTGAGATACAGGCTGCTCCAACCTGCTGTAAAATGCTTGATTTCGAGAGTGAGCGAAACTAATGAAAACATTGTTGGGGTAAAACCTAAAGGGAAAGACCTAGCACCAAATCCAATTTGCCATCTGATCTAACTTCTGGAGGCAGTCAAAATGAGCCTTAGAATTCTTCCCTACCTTATTCCTGTGCTGAGATACAGGCTGCTCCAACCTGCTGTAAAATGCTTGATTTCGAGAGTGAGCGAAACTAATGAAAACATTGTTGGGGTAAAACCTAAAGGGAAAGACCTAGCACCAAATCCAATTTGCCATCTGATCTAACTTCTGGAGGCAGTCAAAATGAGCCTTAGAATTCTTCCCTACCTTATTCCTGTGCTGAGATACAGGCTGCTCCAACCTGCTGTAAAATGCTTGATTTCGAGAGTGAGCGAAACTAATGAAAACATTGTTGGGGTAAAACCTAAAGGGAAAGACCTAGCACCAAATCCAATTTGCCATCTGATCTAACTTCTGGAGGCAGTCAAAATGAGCCTTAGAATTCTTCCCTACCTTATTCCTGTGCTGAGATACAGGCTGCTCCAACCTGCTGTAAAATGCTTGATTTCGAGAGTGAGCGAAACTAATGAAAACATTGTTGGGGTAAAACCTAAAGGGAAAGACCTAGCACCAAATCCAATTTGCCATCTGATCTAACTTCTGGAGGCAGTCAAAATGAGCCTTAGAATTCTTCCCTACCTTATTCCTGTGCTGAGATACAGGCTGCTCCAACCTGCTGTAAAATGCTTGATTTCGAGAGTGAGCGAAACTAATGAAAACATTGTTGGGGTAAAACCTAAAGGGAAAGACCTAGCACCAGATCCAATTTGCCATCTGATCTAACTTCTGGAGGCAGTCAAAATGATCCTTAGAATTCTTCCCTACCTTATTCCTGTGCTGAGATACAGGCTGCTCCAACCTGCTGTAAAATGCTTGATTTCGAGAGTGAGCGAAACTAATGAAAACATTGTTGGGGTAAAACCTAAAGGGAAAGACCTAGCACCAAATCCAATTTGCCATCTGATCTAACTTCTGGAGGCAGTCAAAATGAGCCTTCGAATTCTTCCCTACCTTATTCCTGTGCTGAGATACAGGCTGCTCCAACCTGCTGTAAAATGCTTGATTTCGAGAGTGAGCGAAACTAATGAAAACATTGTTGGGGTAAAACCTAAAGGGAAAGACCTAGCACCAAATCCAATTTGCCATCTGATCTAACTTCTGGAGGCAGTCAAAATGAGCCTTAGAATTCTTCCCTACCTTATTCCTGTGCTGAGATACAGGCTGCTCCAACCTGCTGTAAAATGCTTGATTTCGAGAGTGAGCGAAACTAATGAAAACATTGTTGGGGTAAAACCTAAAGGGAAAGACCTAGCACCAAATCCAATTTGCCATCTGATCTAACTTCTGGAGGCAGTCAAAATGATCCTTAGAATTCTTCCCTACCTTATTCCTGTGCTGAGATACAGGCTGCTCCAACCTGCTGTAAAATGCTTGATTTCGAGAGTGAGCGAAACTAATGAAAACATTGTTGGGGTAAAACCTAAAGGGAAAGACCTAGCACCAAATCCAATTTGCCATCTGATCTAACTTCTGGAGGCAGTCAAAATGAGCCTTAGAATTCTTCCCTACCTTATTCCTGTGCTGAGATACAGGCTGCTCCAACCTGCTGTAAAATGCTTGATTTCGAGAGTGAGCGAAACTAATGAAAACATTGTTGGGGTAAAACCTAAAGGGAAAGACCTAGCACCAAATCCAATTTGCCATCTGATCTAACTTCTGGAGGCAGTCAAAATGAGCCTTAGAATTCTTCCCTACCTTATTCCTGTGCTGAGATACAGGCTGCTCCAACCTGCTGTAAAATGCTTGATTTCGAGAGTGAGCGAAACTAATGAAAACATTGTTGGGGTAAAACCTAAAGGGAAAGACCTAGCACCAAATCCAATTTGCCATCTGATCTAACTTCTGGAGGCAGTCAAAATGATCCTTAGAATTCTTCCCTACCTTATTCCTGTGCTGAGATACAGGCTGCTCCAACCTGCTGTAAAATGCTTGATTTCGAGAGTGAGCGAAACTAATGAAAACATTGTTGGGGTAAAACCTAAAGGGAAAGACCTAGCACCAAATCCAATTTGCCATCTGATCTAACTTCTGGAGGCAGTCAAAATGAGCCTTAGAATTCTTCCCTACCTTATTCCTGTGCTGAGATACAGGCTGCTCCAACCTGCTGTAAAATGCTTGATTTCGAGAGTGAGCGAAACTAATGAAAACATTGTTGGGGTAAAACCTAAAGGGAAAGACCTAGCACCAAATCCAATTTGCCATCTGATCTAACTTCTGGAGGCAGTCAAAATGAGCCTTAGAATTCTTCCCTACCTTATTCCTGTGCTGAGATACAGGCTGCTCCAACCTGCTGTAAAATGCTTGATTTCGAGAGTGAGCGAAACTAATGAAAACATTGTTGGGGTAAAACCTAAAGGGAAAGACCTAGCACCAAATCCAATTTGCCATCTGATCTAACTTCTGGAGGCAGTCAAAATGAGCCTTAGAATTCTTCCCTACCTTATTCCTGTGCTGAGATACAGGCTGCTCCAACCTGCTGTAAAATGCTTGATTTCGAGAGTGAGCGAAACTAATGAAAACATTGTTGGGGTAAAACCTAAAGGGAAAGACCTAGCACCAAATCCAATTTGCCATCTGATCTAACTTCTGGAGGCAGTCAAAATGATCCTTAGAATTCTTCCCTACCTTATTCCTGTGCTGAGATACAGGCTGCTCCAACCTGCTGTAAAATGCTTGATTTCGAGAGTGAGCGAAACTAATGAAAACATTGTTGGGGTAAAACCTAAAGGGAAAGACCTAGCACCAAATCCAATTTGCCATCTGATCTAACTTCTGGAGGCAGTCAAAATGAGCATTTGAATTCTTCCCTACCTTATTCCTGTGCTGAGATACAGGCTGCTCCAACCTGCTGTAAAATGCTTGATTTCGAGAGTGAGCGAAACTAATGAAAACATTGTTGGGGTAAAACCTAAAGGGAAAGACCTAGCACCAAATCCAATTTGCCATCTGATCTAACTTCTGGAGGCAGTCAAAATGAGCCTTAGAATTCTTCCCTACCTTATTCCTGTGCTGAGATACAGGCTGCTCCAACCTGCTGTAAAATGCTTGATTTCGAGAGTGAGCGAAACTAATGAAAACATTGTTGGGGTAAAACCTAAAGGGAAAGACCTAGCACCAAATCCAATTTGCCATCTGATCTAACTTCTGGAGGCAGTCAAAATGAGCCTTAGAATTCTTCCCTACCTTATTCCTGTGCTGAGATACAGGCTGCTCCAACCTGCTGTAAAATGCTTGATTTCGAGAGTGAGCGAAACTAATGAAAACATTGTTGGGGTAAAACCTAAAGGGAAAGACCTAGCACCAAATCCAATTTGCCATCTGATCTAACTTCTGGAGGCAGTCAAAATGAGCCTTAGAATTCTTCCCTACCTTATTCCTGTGCTGAGATACAGGCTGCTCCAACCTGCTGTAAAATGCTTGATTTCGAGAGTGAGCGAAACTAATGAAAACATTGTTGGGGTAAAACCTAAAGGGAAAGACCTAGCACCAAATCCAATTTGCCATCTGATCTAACTTCTGGAGGCAGTCAAAATGATCCTTAGAATTCTTCCCTACCTTATTCCTGTGCTGAGATACAGGCTGCTCCAACCTGCTGTAAAATGCTTGATTTCGAGAGTGAGCGAAACTAATGAAAACATTGTTGGGGTAAAACCTAAAGGGAAAGACCTAGCACCAAATCCAATTTGCCATCTGATCTAACTTCTGGAGGCAGTCAAAATGAGCCTTAGAATTCTTCCCTACCTTATTCCTGTGCTGAGATACAGGCTGCTCCAACCTGCTGTAAAATGCTTGATTTCGAGAGTGAGCGAAACTAATGAAAACATTGTTGGGGTAAAAACCTAAAGGGAAAGACCTAGCACCAAATCCAATTTGCCATCTGATCTAACTTCTGGAGGCAGTCAAAATGAGCCTTAGAATTCTTCCCTACCTTATTCCTGTGCTGAGATACAGGCTGCTCCAACCTGCTGTAAAATGCTTGATTTCGAGAGTGAGCGAAACTAATGAAAACATTGTTGGGGTAAAACCTAAAGGGAAAGACCTAGCACCAAATCCAATTTGCCATCTGATCTAACTTCTGGAGGCAGTCAAAATGAGCCTTCGAATTCTTCCCTACCTTATTCCTGTGCTGAGATACAGGCTGCTCCAACCTGCTGTAAAATGCTTGATTTCGAGAGTGAGCGAAACTAATGAAAACATTGTTGGGGTAAAACCTAAAGGGAAAGACCTAGCACCAAATCCAATTTGCCATCTGATCTAACTTCTGGAGGCAGTCAAAATGAGCCTTAGAATTCTTCCCTACCTTATTCCTGTGCTGAGATACAGGCTGCTCCAACCTGCTGTAAAATGCTTGATTTCGAGAGTGAGCGAAACTAATGAAAACATTGTTGGGGTAAAACCTAAAGGGAAAGACCTAGCACCAAATCCAATTTGCCATCTGATCTAACTTCTGGAGGCAGTCAAAATGAGCCTTAGAATTCTTCCCTACCTTATTCCTGTGCTGAGATACAGGCTGCTCCAACCTGCTGTAAAATGCTTGATTTCGAGAGTGAGCGAAACTAATGAAAACATTGTTGGGGTAAAACCTAAAGGGAAAGACCTAGCACCAAATCCAATTTGCCATCTGATCTAACTTCTGGAGGCAGTCAAAATGAGCCTTAGAATTCTTCCCTACCTTATTCCTGTGCTGAGATACAGGCTGCTCCAACCTGCTGTAAAATGCTTGATTTCGAGAGTGAGCGAAACTAATGAAAACATTGTTGGGGTAAAACCTAAAGGGAAAGACCTAGCACCAAATCCAATTTGCCATCTGATCTAACTTCTGGAGGCAGTCAAAATGAGCCTTAGAATTCTTCCCTACCTTATTCCTGTGCTGAGATACAGGCTGCTCCAACCTGCTGTAAAATGCTTGATTTCGAGAGTGAGCGAAACTAATGAAAACATTGTTGGGGTAAAACCTAAAGGGAAAGACCTAGCACCAAATCCAATTTGCCATCTGATCTAACTTCTGGAGGCAGTCAAAATGATCCTTAGAATTCTTCCCTACCTTATTCCTGTGCTGAGATACAGGCTGCTCCAACCTGCTGTAAAATGCTTGATTTCGAGAGTGAGCGAAACTAATGAAAACATTGTTGGGGTAAAACCTAAAGGGAAAGACCTAGCACCAAATCCAATTTGCCATCTGATCTAACTTCTGGAGGCAGTCAAAATGAGCCTTCGAATTCTTCCCTACCTTATTCCTGTGCTGAGATACAGGCTGCTCCAACCTGCTGTAAAATGCTTGATTTCGAGAGTGAGCGAAACTAATGAAAACATTGTTGGGGTAAAACCTAAAGGGAAAGACCTAGCACCAAATCCAATTTGCCATCTGATCTAACTTCTGGAGGCAGTCAAAATGAGCCTTAGAATTCTTCCCTACCTTATTCCTGTGCTGAGATACAGGCTGCTCCAACCTGCTGTAAAATGCTTGATTTCGAGAGTGAGCGAAACTAATGAAAACATTGTTGGGGTAAAACCTAAAGGGAAAGACCTAGCACCAAATCCAATTTGCCATCTGATCTAACTTCTGGAGGCAGTCAAAATGAGCCTTAGAATTCTTCCCTACCTTATTCCTGTGCTGAGATACAGGCTGCTCCAACCTGCTGTAAAATGCTTGATTTCGAGAGTGAGCGAAACTAATGAAAACATTGTTGGGGTAAAACCTAAAGGGAAAGACCTAGCACCAAATCCAATTTGCCATCTGATCTAACTTCTGGAGGCAGTCAAAATGATCCTTAGAATTCTTCCCTACCTTATTCCTGTGCTGAGATACAGGCTGCTCCAACCTGCTGTAAAATGCTTGATTTCGAGAGTGAGCGAAACTAATGAAAACATTGTTGGGGTAAAACCTAAAGGGAAAGACCTAGCACCAAATCCAATTTGCCATCTGATCTAACTTCTGGAGGCAGTCAAAATGAGCCTTAGAATTCTTCCCTACCTTATTCCTGTGCTGAGATACAGGCTGCTCCAACCTGCTGTAAAATGCTTGATTTCGAGAGTGAGCGAAACTAATGAAAACATTGTTGGGGTAAAACCTAAAGGGAAAGACCTAGCACCAAATCCAATTTGCCATCTGATCTAACTTCTGGAGGCAGTCAAAATGAGCCTTCGAATTCTTCCCTACCTTATTCCTGTGCTGAGATACAGGCTGCTCCAACCTGCTGTAAAATGCTTGATTTCGAGAGTGAGCGAAACTAATGAAAACATTGTTGGGGTAAAACCTAAAGGGAAAGACCTAGCACCAAATCCAATTTGCCATCTGATCTAACTTCTGGAGGCAGTCAAAATGAGCCTTAGAATTCTTCCCTACCTTATTCCTGTGCTGAGATACAGGCTGCTCCAACCTGCTGTAAAATGCTTGATTTCGAGAGTGAGCGAAACTAATGAAAACATTGTTGGGGTAAAACCTAAAGGGAAAGACCTAGCACCAAATCCAATTTGCCATCTGATCTAACTTCTGGAGGCAGTCAAAATGAGCCTTAGAATTCTTCCCTACCTTATTCCTGTGCTGAGATACAGGCTGCTCCAACCTGCTGTAAAATGCTTGATTTCGAGAGTGAGCGAAACTAATGAAAACATTGTTGGGGTAAAACCTAAAGGGAAAGACCTAGCACCAAATCCAATTTGCCATCTGATCTAACTTCTGGAGGCAGTCAAAATGAGCCTTAGAATTCTTCCCTACCTTATTCCTGTGCTGAGATACAGGCTGCTCCAACCTGCTGTAAAATGCTTGATTTCGAGAGTGAGCGAAACTAATGAAAACATTGTTGGGGTAAAACCTAAAGGGAAAGACCTAGCACCAAATCCAATTTGCCATCTGATCTAACTTCTGGAGGCAGTCAAAATGATCCTTAGAATTCTTCCCTACCTTATTCCTGTGCTGAGATACAGGCTGCTCCAACCTGCTGTAAAATGCTTGATTTCGAGAGTGAGCGAAACTAATGAAAACATTGTTGGGGTAAAACCTAAAGGGAAAGACCTAGCACCAAATCCAATTTGCCATCTGATCTAACTTCTGGAGGCAGTCAAAATGAGCCTTAGAATTCTTCCCTACCTTATTCCTGTGCTGAGATACAGGCTGCTCCAACCTGCTGTAAAATGCTTGATTTCGAGAGTGAGCGAAACTAATGAAAACATTGTTGGGGTAAAACCTAAAGGGAAAGACCTAGCACCAAATCCAATTTGCCATCTGATCTAACTTCTGGAGGCAGTCAAAATGAGCCTTAGAATTCTTCCCTACCTTATTCCTGTGCTGAGATACAGGCTGCTCCAACCTGCTGTAAAATGCTTGATTTCGAGAGTGAGCGAAACTAATGAAAACATTGTTGGGGTAAAACCTAAAGGGAAAGACCTAGCACCAAATCCAATTTGCCATCTGATCTAACTTCTGGAGGCAGTCAAAATGAGCCTTAGAATTCTTCCCTACCTTATTCCTGTGCTGAGATACAGGCTGCTCCAACCTGCTGTAAAATGCTTGATTTCGAGAGTGAGCGAAACTAATGAAAACATTGTTGGGGTAAAACCTAAAGGGAAAGACCTAGCACCAAATCCAATTTGCCATCTGATCTAACTTCTGGAGGCAGTCAAAATGAGCCTTAGAATTCTTCCCTACCTTATTCCTGTGCTGAGATACAGGCTGCTCCAACCTGCTGTAAAATGCTTGATTTCGAGAGTGAGCGAAACTAATGAAAACATTGTTGGGGTAAAACCTAAAGGGAAAGACCTAGCACCAAATCCAATTTGCCATCTGATCTAACTTCTGGAGGCAGTCAAAATGAGCCTTAGAATTCTTCCCTACCTTATTCCTGTGCTGAGATACAGGCTGCTCCAACCTGCTGTAAAATGCTTGATTTCGAGAGTGAGCGAAACTAATGAAAACATTGTTGGGGTAAAACCTAAAGGGAAAGACCTAGCACCAAATCCAATTTGCCATCTGATCTAACTTCTGGAGGCAGTCAAAATGAGCCTTAGAATTCTTCCCTACCTTATTCCTGTGCTGAGATACAGGCTGCTCCAACCTGCTGTAAAATGCTTGATTTCGAGAGTGAGCGAAACTAATGAAAACATTGTTGGGGTAAAACCTAAAGGGAAAGACCTAGCACCAAATCCAATTTGCCATCTGATCTAACTTCTGGAGGCAGTCAAAATGAGCCTTAGAATTCTTCCCTACCTTATTCCTGTGCTGAGATACAGGCTGCTCCAACCTGCTGTAAAATGCTTGATTTCGAGGGTGAGCGAAACTAATGAAAACATTGTTGGGGTAAAACCTAAAGGGAAAGACCTAGCACCAAATCCAATTTGCCATCTGATCTAACTTCTGGAGGCAGTCAAAATGAGCCTTAGAATTCTTCCCTACCTTATTCCTGTGCTGAGATACAGGCTGCTCCAACCTGCTGTAAAATGCTTGATTTCGAGAGTGAGCGAAACTAATGAAAACATTGTTGGGGTAAAACCTAAAGGGAAAGACCTAGCACCAAATCCAATTTGCCATCTGATCTAACTTCTGGAGGCAGTCAAAATGAGCCTTAGAATTCTTCCCTACCTTATTCTGTGCTGAGATACAGGCTGCTCCAACCTGCTGTAAAATGCTTGATTTCGAGAGTGAGCGAAACTAATGAAAACATTGTTGGGGTAAAACCTAAAGGGAAAGACCTAGCACCAAATCCAATTTGCCATCTGATCTAACTTCTGGAGGCAGTCAAAATGAGCCTTCGAATTCTTCCCTACCTTATTCCTGTGCTGAGATACAGGCTGCTCCAACCTGCTGTAAAATGCTTGATTTCGAGAGTGAGCGAAACTAATGAAAACATTGTTGGGGTAAAACCTAAAGGGAAAGACCTAGCACCAAATCCAATTTGCCATCTGATCTAACTTCTGGAGGCAGTCAAAATGAGCCTTAGAATTCTTCCCTACCTTATTCCTGTGCTGAGATACAGGCTGCTCCAACCTGCTGTAAAATGCTTGATTTCGAGAGTGAGCGAAACTAATGAAAACATTGTTGGGGTAAAACCTAAAGGGAAAGACCTAGCACCAAATCCAATTTGCCATCTGATCTAACTTCTGGAGGCAGTCAAAATGAGCCTTAGAATTCTTCCCTACCTTATTCCTGTGCTGAGATACAGGCTGCTCCAACCTGCTGTAAAATGCTTGATTTCGAGAGTGAGCGAAACTAATGAAAACATTGTTGGGGTAAAACCTAAAGGGAAAGACCTAGCACCAAATCCAATTTGCCATCTGATCTAACTTCTGGAGGCAGTCAAAATGAGCCTTAGAATTCTTCCCTACCTTATTCCTGTGCTGAGATACAGGCTGCTCCAACCTGCTGTAAAATGCTTGATTTCGAGAGTGAGCGAAACTAATGAAAACATTGTTGGGGTAAAACCTAAAGGGAAAGACCTAGCACCAAATCCAATTTGCCATCTGATCTAACTTCTGGAGGCAGTCAAAATGAGCCTTAGAATTCTTCCCTACCTTATTCCTGTGCTGAGATACAGGCTGCTCCAACCTGCTGTAAAATGCTTGATTTCGAGAGTGAGCGAAACTAATGAAAACATTGTTGGGGTAAAACCTAAAGGGAAAGACCTAGCACCAAATCCAATTTGCCATCTGATCTAACTTCTGGAGGCAGTCAAAATGAGCCTTAGAATTCTTCCCTACCTTATTCCTGTGCTGAGATACAGGCTGCTCCAACCTGCTGTAAAATGCTTGATTTCGAGAGTGAGCGAAACTAATGAAAACATTGTTGGGGTAAAGCCTAAAGGGAAAGACCTAGCACCAAATCCAATTTGCCATCTGATCTAACTTCTGGAGGCAGTCAAAATGAGCCTTAGAATTCTTCCCTACCTTATTCCTGTGCTGAGATACAGGCTGCTCCAACCTGCTGTAAAATGCTTGATTTCGAGAGTGAGCGAAACTAATGAAAACATTGTTGGGGTAAAACCTAAAGGGAAAGACCTAGCACCAAATCCAATTTGCCATCTGATCTAACTTCTGGAGGCAGTCAAAATGAGCCTTAGAATTCTTCCCTACCTTATTCCTGTGCTGAGATACAGGCTGCTCCAACCTGCTGTAAAATGCTTGATTTCGAGAGTGAGCGAAACTAATGAAAACATTGTTGGGGTAAAACCTAAAGGGAAAGACCTAGCACCAAATCCAATTTGCCATCTGATCTAACTTCTGGAGGCAGTCAAAATGAGCCTTAGAATTCTTCCCTACCTTATTCCTGTGCTGAGATACAGGCTGCTCCAACCTGCTGTAAAATGCTTGATTTCGAGAGTGAGCGAAACTAATGAAAACATTGTTGGGGTAAAACCTAAAGGGAAAGACCTAGCACCAAATCCAATTTGCCATCTGATCTAACTTCTGGAGGCAGTCAAAATGAGCCTTAGAATTCTTCCCTACCTTATTCCTGTGCTGAGATACAGGCTGCTCCAACCTGCTGTAAAATGCTTGATTTCGAGAGTGAGCGAAACTAATGAAAACATTGTTGGGGTAAAACCTAAAGGGAAAGACCTAGCACCAAATCCAATTTGCCATCTGATCTAACTTCTGGAGGCAGTCAAAATGAGCCTTAGAATTCTTCCCTACCTTATTCCTGTGCTGAGATACAGGCTGCTCCAACCTGCTGTAAAATGCTTGATTTCGAGAGTGAGCGAAACTAATGAAAACATTGTTGGGGTAAAACCTAAAGGGAAAGACCTAGCACCAAATCCAATTTGCCATCTGATCTAACTTCTGGAGGCAGTCAAAATGAGCCTTAGAATTCTTCCCTACCTTATTCCTGTGCTGAGATACAGGCTGCTCCAACCTGCTGTAAAATGCTTGATTTCGAGAGTGAGCGAAACTAATGAAAACATTGTTGGGGTAAAACCTAAAGGGAAAGACCTAGCACCAAATCCAATTTGCCATCTGATCTAACTTCTGGAGGCAGTCAAAATGAGCCTTAGAATTCTTCCCTACCTTATTCCTGTGCTGAGATACAGGCTGCTCCAACCTGCTGTAAAATGCTTGATTTCGAGAGTGAGCGAAACTAATGAAAACATTGTTGGGGTAAAACCTAAAGGGAAAGACCTAGCACCAAATCCAATTTGCCATCTGATCTAACTTCTGGAGGCAGTCAAAATGAGCCTTAGAATTCTTCCCTACCTTATTCCTGTGCTGAGATACAGGCTGCTCCAACCTGCTGTAAAATGCTTGATTTCGAGAGTGAGCGAAACTAATGAAAACATTGTTGGGGTAAAGCCTAAAGGGAAAGACCTAGCACCAAATCCAATTTGCCATCTGATCTAACTTCTGGAGGCAGTCAAAATGAGCCTTAGAATTCTTCCCTACCTTATTCCTGTGCTGAGATACAGGCTGCTCCAACCTGCTGTAAAATGCTTGATTTCGAGAGTGAGCGAAACTAATGAAAACATTGTTGGGGTAAAACCTAAAGGGAAAGACC